>NC_092255.1:28243280-28545780 GCF_036320965.1 Panulirus ornatus | reverse complement strand
GCTAACCCTTACTGCTGCTGCACCCTCCTCCTCCTTGCATGGAAGGTAAGGGGGAAACATCACCTCACAATTATCGACGCCAGTAGCGTCCGCAGCGAGTTTCGTTCTTACCTGAGAGCATTATACGAGTCACAAGGGGAGGGAAACCACTTTTAATGCCTGGTGGCGTGTCTGATCAATAGTTCCTCTTATGGCAGAGGTAAGGGACGATATTTTTGGGGCGACATTCTCACCTAGAGCAATGAACCCACATCTGTGATGTGAGGAGGAGGTACGGAAAGGAGCGACTGAGGAAGGGACCCAAGGGGAGGAGAATACACGGAAATTTTCAGACGAAAAATTTCTAAGTTTTTCCTCCGTGAACCAAGGGCTCTCTCTCTCTCTCCATACGTATGGTGGTGAATATCACCATCATTAGTGGACCTCTCTGAGGTGAGGAGACACGTACGGGAGCGAGAGGCTGGCTGACATTTTTGCTCCCTGCCCAAGCGCGCATACATACCCACCACACACACAGTCCTCACTGTCTCTCTCATCATCATCATCAGTTTCGAGTACCTGCCTGTCCTTGAAAATAGCTCGTGTGTTTTAAATATTTTTTAGGATATTGCCATCGATTGGCGTGACAAATCCCCTACCTTGTTCGAGTTAAACCTTAGCGGATCGCAGTGAGGAATCTGCTCTGCCACTCACGGCCGTCCCACTTGGGTGTGAAGAGCGTCCCCGGAAGCTTGTCTCATCAGTGTAATCGTGGCCTTAACCCAATGCTAGCCGTACACATATCGCTGCTTCTCTAGCTGGGATGCTGCCTTAGAGGCTTTCAGGCATAACCCCACGGACGTAGCGTAGCTCCAATGGCCGCTCGACCAAGACCCCAACCATATGTCCGAAACTGCGCTTACTTGAATCTCTTCACTTTGACATTCAGAGCACTGGGCAAAAATCGCATTGCGTCAACATCCATTACCACCATCGCAATGCTTTGTTTTGATTAGACAGTCGGATTCCCCTTGTCCGTGCCAGTTCTGAGCTGATTGTTTGATGCCAGCCGAGGTGGGAGTAAAGTGAACCCAAAAGGCAACTGTTATAGCCCGTCAACCCACAATCAACCAAACTGGAAAAGTAGTAGGTCCACGGAACCAAGGCCCAGCCACCATCGTGAGAACACGACCACGCAGCCTGGTGCGCTCCACGGAAGGGTCAGAGATACGCCGGTCCGAACTGGATTCAGAGTTGCCGCTGTAGCAGTAAATGCTGGTTGTTGTTTATCATTATTATCAGTGACAAGCCGTACATCACAAAATTCCACACCCCTTCACCTTAGCCACCCAAAGACGCAGACACATTACTACTGCCTTGCTTGCCTGCGTCAACGACGACGACTACGACCCTGCCTGCACGTATGTTAATAATACCATGTTACATCAACAGCAGCAGCAGCACAGAAGAAGGAAGAAGAAGCACCTTGCAGGGGCAACACAGAGATGTGCCAACAATGGGTGGTGGGTGAGGAAGAAGAAGAGCTTTGCTATGATGATGCAGAGGACTTGACGACAACAACATCACGTCCAACACAACCACCACAACCTCTTTCACCTTGTCCAGTCCTGCGCCTGAACCCAGGCCCGCTTCCTGCACAGGCCCGACTGGCTCAACCCTCACAGCCAATCCTTGTCCCGAAATTACGGATCTAACTTGCCCACTCCCCTTACTTACATTAATCTATCGTCCAGAGGCTTCTTACCTTGGAGACCAGATGCGGATATTGGTACGTGCTGGCCCGAGACTAGGCGCAGCCGACTTTACTGGGAGGAAAAGTCTGCTCTACCTCAGTCACCTTCCCTCGCGTTTTCAAGGACCGGCAATGGAGCACGGGACGCCGCAAGAACCGCGGCGCTCTACGGCTAACCGTTTTACAAGCACCCTTTCTTCCGGCGAATGGCTTCCAGGGTCACGGCGCCTTAAACAGAAAAGGAAACTCTTTCCCGGTCCACCGCCGGCGTACGAGAGCTGGTTCCCGTTACCGGGTTCCTGTACAGGTATGTCACGACTGCAGCCGCAACAAAATTATCAACGGCACTCCCATGCACGCTGCTGCCATAAACTCCATCTCCCCCTCCTCCTTATACTAATCCTGCTAATGTTGTTGCTGCTGGTGGTGATGATGCAAGAAGCAAGCATTCAGAGACAGACAGTCGTACAACGGACACAAGACGTAGAAGTATTAAGAAGAAGAGGAGCAAGGCAGTCAGACCATGTTACATCGAGAAGCTTTTCGATGCTGCCACAGTCACCTGTTTGGTGTCCGGGGCCAGGTTGCGGAATTATAACCATATTCCCTTTCGCCACTGAACCCATCTAGCAACTCCCGGTGGGCTATCAAGGAACTAATGTCAACAAAAAATGGGTCTCGTAATAACAGCAGCAATATCATGATTATTATGATGACAGTGGCCTTAGTAGTAACAGTAAACACGTCATTCCATGACAATTCGCAAGCGCTCACCTTTGCGGGAAAAAGACTAAGAGGCCACGGCATCAGCAGCAGCAGCACTGAGCTGTAAAGCTTCAAAAACTACTACTACTACTACCAACCAACCAACCAACCCCTCCACTTTCTCGCTTGTGGTCGTTGCCTCTAACGTGGGATCAGGCTTTCGCCTTGGGCTTAGGATCGACTAACCCATGTCCAACTGATGTTCACATGGAACCTTTCTCCGCCTCGGCCTTCGAGGAGAGTCTTTCTCTCGATTATTTGCTACTACCACCAAGATCTGCACCAGTGGCGGCTCCAGGCCGGCCCACGCCGTACCCTTCAACGCACACCACAGCGACCTTCCTACTCACCGGGGCTTCGAGGCCAGACCACATACTTGTTGGACCATTAGTGCCCCGGCGGTTGAGTATCGGGAGAATGCTCGGGCGCCATACCATTTTAAGGGCTGCTAGTTGCTTCGGCAGGTGAGTTGTTACACACGCCTTAGCGGATTCCAACTTCCATAGCCACCGTCCTGCTGTCTATAGCAACCAACACCTTTTGATGGGATCAAAACAGGCATTCATTTAGGCCCCTTAACCCGAGGTTTTGGTCCGTGTTCTGCTAACTAGTCATAATAATGATAAACATTTGGCCGGCGGCGGCTGCTGCTGCTCCGGTGTAAGACGCTAGAGGATATGATGCAAAACACCCAACCTCTCACGGCGTAAGTACACCCACAGCTACAGCACTACGCCGCACTCACAACAATGCATGCCATCAGATACTTTAGTGTTCTCACTGAAGAGGAGTCAGAGGAGGAGGAAGTTGCATTGAAGGAGGCTGCTGCAGAATTGGGGGCAGATCACTGTTACTACAATTCGAACGCGCAAGGCCAAGCCATCGATGTGATACTTGCCGAGGTGCCGAGGTAGAAACTCCGCTCACTCACCCCCTGTACTTGCACAACACAACAACCTTCTTAAGCAAATGACCGACCGACCAACTAACCAACCAAACACCTCGCCTCAAACAAACGAGACATTCTTATTTCTCTTTCTGTCCATCAACTTCGATGCCTCTATGGTAACAGAAGTCAACTTTACTTACATTGCTTCTGCACACACACGTGCCAAGCAACGCCCTTTAGCATTATTTTTGGAGAACACAAACATTTCATTTGCTGCTCCATCATAATACTCCTTTCCGTTACGGTTGTCGCTCAAGAGAGGCATTTGCTCTTGCCGCAACGAAGGAGTCACAAACCAGCCGTGTCAGGATGAGAGAGGAAAAAATATAAGGTTTTCCTTTCTTTAGCACAAGACTAATAAGAACGTTTCCTGATGGAGGAAGGAAAGCCGCGCTTACACCAGGAAGAAAGACATTGACGAAAAGTACTTATTACTTCCACGGTGAGGCGTCGTCTCCCCCGTGCCGCAGCATATGCCGTGACGGTTCCATATAATGGAGGAAGAAGATAGTAGTAGTAGTAGTAGTAATAGTAGTAGTACGTCTTCGAAAAGACACACCAACGATATCATTTCTTCTCATTTTTCTCAGGTTAGCGCAAACACAGTGTCGGAGCGCAAAAATACGACCAGAAGCGCTACGTAAATTTGCGCTCCTTACCTCTCAGATTAGCGCGCACAGAGTGTCGGAGGGCAAAAATGGTCCCGGAGACGCGCCGTTACTTTTAGCTCCTTACTTCTCAGGTTACCGCGCACAGTGTGTCGGAGGGCAAAAATGGTCCCGTAGACGCTCCGTTACGTTTCGCTCCTTACTTCTCAGGTTAGCGCGCGCAGAGTGTCGGAGGGCAAAAATGGTCCCGGAGACGCTCCGTTACTTTTCGCTCCTTACCTCTCGGCCTATCACGCACATAGTGTCGGAGGGCAAAAATGGCCTCGGATGCGCTCCGTCACCTTCCGTTCCCTACCGCTCAGGTTAGCGCGCACAAAGTGTCGGAGGGCAAAAATGGTCCCGGAGACGCTCCGTTACTTTTCGCTCCTTACCTCTCAGGTTAGCGCGCACAGAGTGTTGGAGCGCAAAAATGCCACCAGAGGCGCTCCGTAAATTTGCGCTCCTTACCTCTCAGGGTGACGCGTACAGAGTGTCGGAGGGCAAAAATGGTCCCGGAGAAGCTCAGTTACTTTTCGCTCCTTACTTCTCAGGTTAGCGCGCGCAGAGTGTCGGAGGGCAAAAATGGTCCCGGAGACGCTCCGTTACTTTTCGCTCCTTACCTCTCGGCCTATCACGCACATAGTGTCGGAGGGCAAAAATGGTTCCGGAGAAGCTCCCTTACTTTTCGCTCCTTACTTCTCGGCCTATCACGCACATAGTGTCGGAGGGCAAAAATGGTCCCGGAGTCGCTCCGTTACTTTTCGCTCCTTACCTCTCAGGTTAGCGCGCACAGAGTGTTGGAGCGCAAAAATGGTGCCGGAGACGCTCCGTTACTTTTCGCTCCTTACCTCTCGGCCTATCACGCACATAGTGTCGGAGGGCAAAAATGGTCCCGGAGACGCTCCGTTACTTTTCGCTCCTAACTTTTCGGCCTATCACGCACATAGTGTCGAAGGGCAAAAATGGTCCCAGAGACGCTCCGTTACTTTTCGCTCCTTACCTCTCGGCCTATCACGCACATAGTGTCGGAGGGCAAAAATGGTCCCGGAGACGCTCCGTCACTTTGCTCTCCTTGTCTCTCAGCCTATGGGACATTGCCATGTTTTTCAGCTCCGACCCTCAAAGGTGCTCAGCTAACCCTTACTGCTGCTGCACCCTCCTCCTCCTTGCATGGAAGGTAAAGGGGAAACATCACCTCACAATTATCGACGCCAGTAGCGTCCGCAGCGAGTTTCCTTCTTACCTGAGAACATTATACGAGTCACAAGGGGAGGGAAACCACTTTTAATGCCTGGTGGCGTGTCTGATCAATAGTTCCTCTTATAGCAGAGATAAGGGACGATATTTTTGGGGCGACATTCTCACCTAGAGCAATGAACCCACATCTGTGATGTGAGGAGGAGGTACGGAAAGGAGCGACTGAGGAAGGGACCCAAGGGGAGGAGAATACACGGAAATTTTCAGACGAAAAATTTCTAAGTTTTTCCTCCGTGAACCAAGGGCTCTCTCTCTCTCCATACGTATGGTGGTGAATATCACCATCATTAGTGGACCTCTCTGAGGTGAGGAGACACGTACGGGAGCGAGAGGCTGGCTGACATTTTTGCTCCCTGCCCAAGCGCGCATACATACCCACCACACACACACACAGTCCTCACTGTCTCTCTCATCATCATCATCAGTTTCGAGTACCTGCCTGTCCTTGAAAATAGCTCGTGTGTTTTAAATATTTTTTAGAATATTGCCATCGATTGGCGTGACAAATCCCCTAACCTTGTTCGAGTTAAACCTTAGCGGATCGCAGTGAGGAATCTGCTCTGCCACTCACGGCCGTCCCACTTGGGTGTGAAGAGCGTCCCCGGAAGCTTGTCTCATCAGTGTAATCGTGGCCTTAACCCAATGCTAGCCGTACACATATCGCTGCTTCTCTAGCTGGGATGCTGCCTTAGAGGCTTTCAGGCATAACCCCACGGACGTAGCGTAGCTCCAATGGCCGCTCGACCAAGACCCCAACCATATGTCCGAAACTGCACTTACTTGAATCTCTTCACTTTGACATTCAGAGCACTGGGCAAAAATCGCATTGCGTCAACATCCATTACCACCATCGCAATGCTTTGTTTTAATTAGACAGTCGGATTCCCCTTGTCCGTGCCAGTTCTGAGCTGATTGTTTGATGCCAGCCGAGGTGGGAGTAAAGTGAACCCAAAAGGCAACTGTTATAGCCCGTCAACCCACAATCAACCAAACTGGAAAAGTAGTAGGTCCACGGAAGGGTCAGAGATACGCCGGTCCGAACTGGATTCAGAGTTGTCGCTGTAGCAGTAAATGCTGGTTGTTGTTTATCATTATTATCAGTGACAAGCCGTACATCACAAAATTCCACACCCTTTCACCTTAGCCACCCAAAGACGCCGACACATTACTACTGCCTTGCTTGCCTGCTCAACGACGACGACCCTGCCTGCACGCATGTTAATAATACCATGTTACAACATGTTACATCAACAGCAGCACAGAAGAAGCACCTTGCAGGGGCAACACAGATGTGCCAACAATGGGTGGTGGGTGAGGAAGAAGAAGAGCTTTGCTATGATGATGCAGAGGACTTGACGACAACAACATCACGTCCAACACCACAACCTCTTTCACCTTGTCCAGTCCTGCGCCTGAACCCAGGCCCGCTTCCTGCACAGGCCCGTGTGGCTCAACCCTCACAGCCAATCCTTGTCCCGAAATTACGGATGTAACTTGCCCACTTCCCTTACCTACATTAATCTATCGTCCAGAGGCTTCTTACCTTGGAGACCAGATGCGGATATTGATACGTGCTGGCCCGAGACTAGGCGTAGCCGACTTTATTGGGAGGAAAAGTCTGCTGCTCTACCTCAGTCACCTTCCCTCGCGTTTTCAAGGACCGGCAGTGGAGCACGAGACGCCGGAAGAACCGCGGAGCTCTACGGCTAACAGTGTTACAAGCACCCTTTCTTCCGGCGAATGGCTTCCAGGGTCACGGCGCCTTAAAGAGAAAACTCTTTCCCGGCGTACGCGAGCTGGTTCCCGTTACCGGGTTCCTGTACAGGTATGTCACGACTGCAGCCGCAACAAAATTATCAACGGCATTCCCATGCACGCTGCTGCCATAAACTCCAACTCCCCCTCCTACTGATCCTGCTAATGTTGTTGCTGCTGATGATGATGATGATGCAAGAATCAAGCATTCAGAGACAGACAGTCGTACAACGGACACAAGACGTAGAAGTATTAAGAAGAGGAGCAAGGCAGTCAGACCATGATACATCGAGAAGCTTTTCGATGCTGCCACAGTCACCTGTTTGGTGTCCCGGGCCAGTTTACAGAATTATAACCATATTCCCTTTCGCCACTGAACCCATCTAGCAACTCCCGGTGGGCTATCAAGGAACTAATGTCAACAAAAAATGGGTCTCGTAATAACAGCAGCAATATCATGATTATTATGATTAATGTTACTACTAAGGCCGCTGTCAACACATCATTCCATGACAATTCACAACCGCTCACCTTTGCGGGAAAAAGACGAAGAGGCCACGGCATCAGCATCAGCAGCACTGAGCTGTAAAGCTTCAAAAATAACTACTATTACTACCAACCAAACAACCCCTCCACTTTCTCGCTTGTGGTCGTTGCCTCTAACGTGGGGATCAGGCTTTCGCCTTGGGCTTAGGATCGACTAACCCATGTCCAACTGATGTTCACATGGAACCTTTCTCCGCCTCGGCCTTCGAGGAGAGTCTCTCTCTCGATTATTTGCTACTACCACCAAGATCTGCACCAGTGGCGGCTCCAGGCCGGCCTACGCAGTACCCGTCAACGCTCACCACCGCGACCCTCCTACTCATCGGGGCTTCGAGGCCCGACCACATACGTGTCGGACCATTAGTGCCCCGGCGGTTGAGTATCGAGAGAATGCTCGGGCGCCATACCATTTTAAGGGCTGCTAGTTGCTTCGGCAGGCGAGTTGTTACACACTCCTTAGCGGATTCCAACTTCCATAGCCATCGTCCTGCTGTCTATAGCAACCAACACCTTTTGATGGGATCAAAACAGGCATTCATTTAGTCCCCTTAACTCGAGGTTTTGGTCCGTGTTCTGCTAACTAGTCATAATAATGATAAACATTTGGCCGGCGTCGGCTGCTGCTGCTGCTCCGGTGTAAGACGCTAGAGGATATGATGCAAAACACCCAACATCTCACGGCGTAAGTACACCCACAACTACAGCACTACGCCGCACTCACAACAATGCATGCATGCCATCAGATCCTTTAGTGTTCTCACTGAATAGGAGGAGGAAGTTGCACTGAAGGAGGCTGCTGCAGAATTGGAGGCAGATCACTGTTACTACAATTCGAACGCGCAAGGCCAAGCCATTGATGTGATACTTGCCGAGGTGCCGAGGTAGAAACTCGGCTCACTCACCCCCTGTACTTGCACAACACAACAACCTTCTTAAGCAAATGACCGACCGACCAACTAACCAACCAATCTCACCTCGCCTCAAACAAATGAGACGTTCTTATTTCTCTTTCTGTACATCATCAACTTCGATGCCTCTATGGTAACAGAAGTCAACTTTACTTACATTGCTTCTGCACACACACGTGCCAAGCAACGCCCTTTAACATCATTCTTGGAGAACACAAACATTTCATTTGCTGCTTCATCATAATACTCCTTTCCGTTACGGTTGTCGCTCAAGAGAGAGGCATCTGCTCTTGCCGCAACAAAGGAGTCACAAACCAGCCGTGTCAGGATGAGAGAGGAAAAAATACAAGGTTTTCCTTTCTTTAGCACAAGACTAATAAGAACGTTTCCAGATAGATCAAGAAATAAGAGCGTTGACTTGAAGGCGACGGAGGAAGGCAGGCCGCGCTCACACCAGGAAGAAAGACACTTACGAAAAGTATTTATTAGTTCCACGGTGAGGCGTCGTCTCCCCCGTGCCGCAGCATATGTCGTGACTGTTCCATATAATGGAGGAAGATAGTAGTAGTAGTAGTACGTCTTCGAAAAGACACACCAACGATATCATTTCTTCTCATTCATGAGGAGGGGGACGTTGCATTGAAGGAGGCTCCTGTGGTTTGGGGGCAGATCACTTACTACGATTCGCACGCGCACGGCCAAGCGACATGGTATAGCATGTACCTGCCCAGGCGCCGAGGTAGAAACTTAGGTCTCCCCGTACCGTCGTCATACAAACCAATAACAGTTATTACCTTAACTTAAACAAAAGGCCATGCATTTTTTCTCGTTTTCTCTTTCTCTCTCCATCATCAACTCCCCACGGTTGTACCAGTAATAACACAGACCGTGGCTAGAGATGTTTGTCCCAGTCCTCCTCCTCAGATACATTTGGCCCCTGTAGTCCTGGTGAGGCAGCAGCCAAAAGCAGTCGGAGGAGCTTCATATTATCTCTCTCTCTTGGGGGTGGGGGGAGGGGGTGTATTTATGACGATTTCCTCCGTACCACCGATCTCCCAACCCCCCACCCCACCCAGGCCTTCAGTCGACCTCGGGTCCTCATAGTACGCGCCGAGCAGACCAGGTGTTACCCACTTGGCTGAATTTGGTGTCCTCCGCACAAAAAAGGGTCATTTTCTAATCGGAAACACAAGAAATCACAAGGTGACGGAGAAAAGTGCGTCTAACTAAGACACTTTTTGGCACCTTGCTTGTCCAGTTTTGCTCTCCGCTAATCAGAGACTCCTAGGCTGATAGCATAGGAGTCAGTCACCTAAGAGACGGACACCACTTTTAGGCTAGTAGGAGTGTCCCAACAAAAGTGACAACCAAGGTCTCTCCTTACCTCTCAGGCTAGCGGGCACAATCACAGGGAGTCGGAGTGCAAAAATACGACCAGAAGCGCTCCGTAAATTTGCGCTCCTTACCTCTCAGGTTAGCGCGCACAGAGTGTCGGAGGGCAAAAATGGTCCCGGAGACGCTCCGTTACTTTTTGCTCCTTACTTCTCAGGTTAGCGCGCACATAGTGTCGGAGAGCAAAAATGGTCCCGGAGACGCTCCGTTACTTTTCGCTCCTTACCTCTCGGCCTATCACGCACATAGTGTCGGAGGGCAAAAATGGTCCCGGAGACGCTCCGTCACCTTGCTCTCCTTGTCTCTCAGCCTATGGAACATTGAGGGTCGGAGCTGAAAAACATGGCAAAGGTGCTCAGCTAACCCTTGCTGCTGCTGCACCCTCCTCCTCCTTGCATGGAAGGTAAGGGGGAAACATCACCTCACAATTATCGACACCAGTAGCGTCCGCAGCGTTTCCTTCTTACCTGAGAACATTATATGAGTCACAAGGGGAGGGAAACCACTTTTAATGCCTGGTGGCGTGTCTGATCAATAGTTCCTCCTATAGCAGAGGTAATGGACGATATTTTTGGGGCGACATTCTCACCTAGAGCAATGAACCCATATCTGTGATGCGAGGAGGAGGTACGGAAAGGAGCGACTGATGGAGGGACCCAACAGGAGGATGGTACAGGGAAATTTTCAGACGAAAAAATTCCCCAAGTTTTTCCTCCGTTAGCCAAGGGCTCTCTCTCTCCATATGTATGGTGGTGAACATCATCATTAGTGGACCTCTCTGAGGTGAGGAGGTACGTAAGGGAGCGATCGGCTGGCTGACATTTTTGCTCCCTCCCCGAGCGCGCATACATACCCACCACACACACACACACACACAATCCTCACCGTCTCTCTCATCATCAGTTTCGAGTACCTGTCTGTCGTTGAAAATAGCTCTAGTGTGTTTTATATCTATTTATGTAGGATATTGCCATCGATTGGCGTGACAAATCCCCTAACCTTTTTGGGTTAAACCTTAGCGGATCGCAGTGAGGAATCTGCTCTGCCACTCACGGCACCCAGGCTGGTACGGAAGTCGTATGCAAACGGTTCGATACAGCACATCAGTCTTTGGTTGACCCGTATTTGGGATGGGATAGAGCAGCAAGCGTAGCTATCAAACTCTACCCAATTTCCCCTTGCATGGGCCCATTCAAGCTTCCGAGCAGCCGTCCCACTTGGGTGTGAAGAGCGTCCCCGGAAGCTTGTCTCATCAGTGTAATCGTGGCCTTAACCCAATGCTAGCCGTACACATATCGCTGCTTCTCTAGCTGGGATGCTGTCTTAGAGGCTTTCAGGCATAACCCCACGGACGTAGCGTAACTCCAATGGCCGCTCGACCAAGAGCCCAACCATATGTCCGAAACTGCCGTTCCTCTCGTACTGAGCAGAGTTGCTATCGCAACGAGTGTCTATTCTAGACTTTGAACAGTGGGGTAAAACTAACATGTCTCACGACGGTCTAAACCCAGCTCACGTTCCCTTTTGATGGGTGAACAATCCAACGCTTGGTGAATTCTGCTTCACAATGATAGGAAGAGCCGACATCGAAGGACCAAAAAGCGACGTCGCTATGAACGCTTGGCCGCCACAAGCCAGTTATCCCTGTGGTAACTTTTCTGACACCTTGCTTAAAACTCTTAAAAGTCAAAAGGATCGATTGACCCTGGTTTCGCAGTCCGTACTCGTACCGAAAATCCGGATCAAGCCAGCATTTGCCCTTCTGCTCTACGCGAGGTTTCTGTCCACGCTGAGCTGGTCTTAGGACACCTGCCTTATCATTTGACATATGTACTGCCCTAGTCAAACTCCCCACCTGATACTGTCCTCGGACCGGATCGCGGCAGGCGCGAACACGTCCGGGTATATTTCATTCTTACATTATCAAGATCCTATTTTTCCCATATTTAAATATCTATCCTCGAAATGAAGATGAGGAGGATGAGTACAAGAGAGAAGAACCCTTCCGCCGCTTAGGTCTAGAAAGAGGCGGCTATCCCGCCTGGGGAAAGCTTCGGTTCCGTCTCACCGAGTAAGTAGAGAAAAGATCAAAGTAGTGGTATTTCACTATCGGCCCCCTGTTATCACAGAAATGGCCTCCAACTTATGCTACACCTATGATGTCTCTCTACAATATCAGGCTAGAGTCAAGCTCAACAGGGTCTTCTTTCCCCGCTGTTGTTCGCAGGCCCGTTCCCCTGCCTGTGGGTTCGCTGGACGGTAGATAAGGACAGTGGGAATCTCGTTAATCCATTCATGTGCGTCACTAATTAGATGAGGCATCTGGCTCTTACTTTTTTTTTCTAACTATTGCCAGTTAGTAGTGTGAAGCGAGGGAAGGTCTATCTACGTATATGCCGTGCTACGATGTTGTTTGTCGGCAAACCGACCTAACTACATGTTGATAGTAAAAGATGTTAGTTGGAAGGAGTGTATGGATACTATAAGAGGAAGATTGTAGATCAAATTGCTGATAGCATAGTTAGAAATAAGTTAGGAGATGGCAGTTAGATGATGTTTCGGATATAAATGGATCCCGACCTTCCAGCACCGCTCACCTTCCAGTACGGCCTGTCGCACGGGAGCAATGGGCAACCCTGCCAAGGCGTCCACCACCCCGTCCGACAACCCAACCTCAGGAACTGGTACCTGCCATTGGGAGCCACGGAAGAACAGCCTAACCCCGCACACCCCAAGCCAACAAAGGGGAGATGACCTTACACCTGCCCTGTGGCCGACACCAGATGTACGAGGCAGGCTCCGATTTTTAACCTGTGCTCTTGGACCACATCCTGTGAAGGGAGTGAGTCCAGGTTAGGGCTTTGACCGTGCACACCTCAAGGTCCCGGTATGTCAGCCCTAACCCTCTGAGAGCACTCGCGCTTTCTTGACACCATGCACCACGCCAACTTATGGTGGCCGATGTTACGTGCACGGTGTCTTTCCCGGTGTATTCCCGTACGCCTTGTAAGACTTCCGGGGTACCGTAGTAGCTGCACTTGTGATAGTGTGCACCTGAAAGCGGGAAGTGAACCCCAGAGACCTGTGTGTCAATTATGTAGGCCTCTGTGCCTTTGGAAGCCACGATGTCCGGCTTCCGAAAGGACCCCACAATCGGAATGCGCGGCTCACAGAACACCTCATAACCCCTTTGTCTCAGTCGCCCAACCAAATAGGCACAGATGTTGTCGTGCCGTTTTACCCTCCCTCCATGTGTAAGAGGGCATATCTGTGCGATGTGCCCCAGCGTACCTGGCTTCTGACAGGTGTCACAGAGGCCGTTGATCTCTGGCCGGCCTCTGGACGCCCTGGCAGGGGTGGGTAATGCGCCTATCCGCACTTGGAACGCCCTCACATAATCAGCGCCTGACAGGAAACGGTTCCCGCTGTTCACCCATCTTCTCACCTGAGGCACAGCGGCAGATGGAGCGAGAGCTGCACCGTCGACGGTGCTGACCAGGTTGGCCCTCCATACCTGCTGGCGTTCGGATTTACTACCCGCCTGTCGACCAGCAATGCATGCGGGTCCAGACCAGCGCTGCAGCTTGCTCAACACTGCAGGCTCCCGGACAGCCGCCTGAATCACTGGGTCGGTCGAACCGCGCTTGTTTATTTAGCCGGACGGTTCAAACAAAGTCTGGTATACCTGGCACTTGCCTGTCCATGCGTGCTGAGTCATATACTTCCCCCAGCACCAGTCGATGCATGAGCTTGGGCATCAGATGCTCCACAAGCAACGTAATTCGTTGTTGAGGTTTTAGAGGGGCTCTGGTGATGTTTCGTAGCCCCTCTTCTAGCAGAGCCCCGTATGACTTACGCCGACCCCCGGCCCCGACAAGAATCCAGAGGTACTTGTATTCGTCCTCAGCACTCATGGATCCGACAGCGCTACCCAAAACTTGGAACGTCCTGTTCTTATTGACGTACCAAGTCTTGCGCTTGTCGTCGACCTCCATGCTGAGGGTACGACACTTCCCTGGGTTGACCTGAAGCCCACCCCCTGCGAGGGTCGAAGCCATCACGTCCATTGCCTTCTGCAAGCCAGTGGTCGTCTGCGCAACCAGAACCAAATCATCGGCAAAAGCCAATGCTGACACTGTTTTGTCCCCCAACTTAACCCCTGCACCGGTCTCTTTCACCCTTGCGATTCCCACGTCAGAGTCATAGTTACTCCTGCCGTTTACCCGCGCTTGGTAGAATCTCTTCACTTTGACATTCAGAGCACTGGGCAGAAATCACATTGCGTCAACATCCATTACCACCATCGCAAAGCTTTGTTTTGATTAGTCGGATTCCCCTTGTCCGTGCCAGTTCTGAGCTGATTGCTTGATGCCAGCCGAGGTGGGACTAAAGTGAACCCAAAAAGCAACTGTTAGAGCCCATCAACCCACAATCAACCAAATTGGAAATGGTAGTAGTAGTAGGTCCACGGAACCAAGGCCCAGCCACCATCTGAGAACACAACCACGCAGCCTGGTGCGCTCCACGGAAGGGTCATCAGAGATACGCCGGTCCGAACTGGATTCAGAGTTGTCGCTGTAGCAGAAAATGCTGGTTGTTGTTTATCATTATCATCAGTGACAAGCCGTATATCACAAAATTCCACACCCCTTCACCTTAGCCACCCAAAGACGCCGACACATTACTACTGCCTTGCTTGCCTGCGTCAACGACGACGACTACTACCCTGCCTGCACGTATGTTAATAATACCATGTTACAACATGTTACATCAACAGCAGCAGCACAGAAGAAGAAGCACCTTGCAGGGGCAACACAGAGATGTGCCAACAATGTGTGGTGGGTGAGGAAGAAGAAGAGCTTTGCTATGATGATGCAGAGGACTTGACGACAACAACATCACGTCCAACACCACCACCACAACCTCTTTCACCTTGTCCACTCCTGCGCCTGAACCCAGGCCCGCTTCCTGCACAGGCCCGTCTGGCTCAACCCTCACAGCCAATCCTTGTCCCGAAGTTACGGATCTAACTTGCCGACTTCCCTTACCTACATTAGTATATAGTCCAGTGGCTTCTTACCTTGGAGACCAGATGCGGATATTGATACGTGCTGGCCCGAGACTAGGCGCAGCCGACTTTATTGGGAGGAAAAGTCTGCTCTACCTCAGTCACCTTCCCTCGCGTTTTCAAGGACCGGCAATGGAGCACGGGGGACGCCGCAAGAACCGCGGCGCTCTACGGCTAACCGTTTTACAAGCACCCTTTCTTCCGGCGAATGGCTTCCAGGGTCACGGCGCCTTAAACAGAAAAGGAAACTCTTTCCCGGTCCACCGCCGGCGTACGCGAGCTGGTTCCCGTTACCGGGTTCCTGTACAGGTATGTCACGACTGCAGCCGCAACAAAATTATCAACGGCATTCCCATGCACGCTGCTGCCATAAACTCCAACTCCCCCTCCTACTAATCCTGCTAATGTTGTTCCTGTTGATGATGATGATGCAAGAAGCAAGCATTCAGAGACAGACAGTCGTACAACGGACACAAGACGTAGAAGTATTAAGAAGAAGAGGAGCAAGGCAGTCAGACCATGATACATCGAGAAGCTTTTCGATGCTGCCACAGTCACCTGTTTGGTGTCCGGGGCCAGTTTACAGAATTATAACCATATTCCCTTTCGCCACTGAACCCATCTAGCAACTCCCGGTGGGCTATCAAGGAACTAATGTCAACAAAAAAAATGGGTCTCGTAATAACAGCAGCAGTATTATGATTATTATGATTACTGTTACTACTAAGGCCGCTGTCAACACGTCATTCCATGACAATTCGCAACCGCTCACCTTTGCGGGAAAAAGACGAAGAGGCCACGGCATCAGCAGCAGCAGCTCTGAGCTGTAAAGCTTCAAAAACTACTACTACTACTACCAACCAAACAACCCCTCCACTTTCTCGCTTGTGGTCGTTGCCTCTAACGTGGGATCAGGCTTTCGCCTTGGGCTTAGGATCGACTAACCCATGTCCAACTGATGTTCACATGGAACCCTTCTCCGCCTCGGCCTTCGAGGAGTCTCTCTCGATTATGCTACTACTACCAAGATGTGCACCAGTGGCGGCTCCAGGCCGGCCCACGCCGTACCCTTCAACGCTCACCATCGCGACCCTCCTACTCACCGTAGGGGCTTCGAGGCCAGACCACATAAGTGTCGGACCATTAGTGCCCCGGCGGTCGAGTATCGGGAGAATGCTCGGGCGCCATACCATTTTAAGGGCTGCTAGTTGCTTCGGCAGGTAAGTTGTTACACACTCCTTAGCGGATTCAAACTTCCATAGCCATCGTCCTGCTGTCTATAGCAACCAACACCTTTTGATGGGATCAAAACAGGCATTCATTTAGGCCCCTTAACACGAGGTTTTGGTCCGTGTTCCGCTAACTACCAAAAGTGGCACAACTAGTCATAATAATGATAAACATTTGGCCGGCGGCGGCTGCTGCTGCTCCGGTGCAAGACGCTAGAGGATATGATGCAAAACACCCAACCTCTCACGGCGTAAGTACACCCACAACTACAGCACTACGCCGCACTGACAATGCATGCATGCATGCCATCAGATCCTTTAGTGTTCTCACTGAAGAGGAGTCAGAGGAGGAAGTTGCATTGAAGGACGCTGCTGCAGAATTGGGGGCAGATCACTGTTACTACAATTCGAACTCGCAAGGCCAAGCCATTGATGTGATACGTGCCGAGGTGCCGAGGTAGAAACACGGCTCACTCACTCCTGTACTTGCACAACACAACAACCTTCTTAAGCAAACGACCGACCGACCAACTAACCAACCAACCAACCAATCTCACCTCAAACAAATGACACATTCTTATTTCTCTTTCTGTCCATCAACTTCGATGCCTGTATGGTAACAGAAGTCAACTTTACTTACATTGCTTCTGCACACACACGTGCCAAGCAACGCCCTTTAACATCATTCTTGGAGCAGCAAATGAAATGTTTGTTGTTCTCTATCAGAAGACTCCTTCCCATTACGGTTGTCGCTCAAGAGAGGGGCATTTGCTCTTGCTACAACGAAGGAATCACAAACAGCCGTGGCAGGATGATAGAGGAAAAAATATAAGGTTTTCCATATAAGAACGTTTCCAATGAAATCAAAAATAAGAGCCGACTTGAAGGCGACGGAGGAAGGCAGGCCGCGCTTACACCAGGAAGAAAGACACGAAAAGTACTTGTTACTTCCACGGCGAGGGGTCGTCTCCCCCGTGCCGCAGCATATGCAGTGAAGTTTCAATATAATGGAGAATGATGATGATGATGTCCTCTTCAAAAAGACACACCAAGGATATCATTAGACAGGCTCTAATGGCATCCAAGAAGGCTTCTGCTGATACGGTTGCTTCCCCAGCGGCATTGGGGGTAGAACACTAATACTACGATTCGCACGCGCACGGCCAAGCGACATGGTATAGCATGTACCTGCCCAGGCGCCGAGGTAGAAACTTAGGTCTCCCCGTACCGTCGTCATACAAACCAATAACAGTTATTACCTTAACTTAAACAAAAGGCCATGCATTTTTTCTCGTTTTCTCTTTCTCTCTCCATCATCAACTTCCCACGGTTGTACCAGTAATAACACAGACCGTGGCTAGAGATGTTTGTCCCAGTCCTCCTCCTCAGATACATTTGGCCCCTGTAGTCCTGGTGAGGCAGCAGCCAAAAGCAGTCGGAGGAGCTTCATATTATCTCTCTCTCTTGGGGGTGTGGGGAGGGGGTGTATTTATGACGATTTCCTCCGTACCACCGATCCCCCAACCCCCCACCCCACCCAGGCCTTCAGTCGACCTCGCGTCCTCATAGTACGCGCCGAGCAGACCAGGTGTTACCCACTTGGCTGAATTTGGTGTCCGCACAAAAAAAAAGGGGTCATTTTCTAATCGGAGACATAAGAAATCACAAGGTGACGGAGAAAAGTGTGTCTAACTAAGACACTTTTTGGCACCTTGCATGTCCAGTTTTGCTCTCCGCTAATCAGAGACTCCTAGGCTGAGAGCATAGGAGTCAGTCACCTATGAGACGGACACCACTTTTAGGCTAGTAGGAGTGTCCCAACAAAAGTGACAACCAAGGTCTCTCCTTACCTCTCAGGCTAGCGGGCACAATCACAGGGAGTCGAAGGGCAAAAATGGCCTCGGATGCGCTCAGTCACTTTCCGCTCCTTACATCTCAGGTTAGCGCAAACACAGTGTCGGAGCGCAAAAATACGACCAGAAGCGCTACGTAAATTTGCGCTCCTTACCTCTCAGGTTAGCGCGCACAGAGTGTCGAAGGGCAAAAATGGCCTCGGATGCGCCCCGTCACTTTCCGCTCCTTACCTCTCAGGTTAGCGCGCACAGAATATCGGAGCGCAAAAATGCCACAAGAAGCGCTACGTAAATTTGCGCTCCTTACCTCTCAGCTTAGCGCGCACAGGGTGTCGGAGGGCAAAAATGGTCCCGGATACGCTCCGTCACTTTCCGCTCCTTACCTCTCAGGTTAGCGCGCACATAGTGTCGGATAGCATAAAATGCCACCATAACCGCTCCGTAAATTTGCGCTCCTTATCTCTCAGGTTAGCGCGCACAGAGCGTCGGAGGGCAAAAATGGCCTCGAATACGCTCCGTCACTCTCTGCTCCTTACCTCTCAGGTTAGCGCGCACAGAGTGTCGGAGCTCAAAAATGCCACCATAACCGCTCCGTAAATATGCGCTCCTTACCTCTCAGGTTAGCGCGCACAGAGTGTCGGAGCGCAGAAATGCCACCATAACCGCTCCGTAAATTTGCGCTCCTTATCTCTCAGGATAGCGCGCACAGGGACGCTCCGTTACTTTTCGCTCCTTACCTCTCGGCCTATCACGCACATAGTGTCGGAGGGCAAAAATGGTCCCGGAGACGCTCCGTTACTTTTCGCTCCTTATCTCTCAGGTTACCGCGCACAGAGTGTCGGAGGGTAAAAATGGTCCCGGAGACGCTCCGTTACTTTGCTCTCCTTGTCTCTCAGCCTATGGGACATTGAGGGTCGGAGCTGAAAAATATGGCAAAGGTGCTCAGCTAACCCTTGCTGCTGCTGCACCCTCCTCCTCCTCGCATGGAAGGTAAGGGGGAAACATCACCTCACAATTATCGACGCCAGTAGCGTCCGCAGCGAGTTTCCTTCTTACCTGAGAACATTATACGAGTCACAAGGGGAGGGAAACCACTTTTAATGCCTGGTGGCGTGTCTGATCAATAGTTCCTCTTATAGCAGAGGTAAGGGGCGATATTTTTGGGGCGACATTCTCACCTAGAGCAATGAACCCACATCTGTGATGTGAGGAGGAGGTACGGAAGGGATCGACTGAGGGAGGGACCTAACAGGAGGAGGATGCAGGGAAATTTTCAGACGAAAAAATTTCTAAGTTTCTCCTCCGTTAACCAAGGGCTCTCTCTCTCCATACACAACCTAACCCAACCTAACCTAACCTAACCAAAACCTAAACTAACCTAACCTAACCAAAGCCTAACCTAACTAAACCTAACCTAAACTAAGCTCTCAGGTTAGCGCGCACAGAGTGTCGGAGGGCAAAAATGGTCCCGGAGACGCTCCGTCACTTTCCGCTCCTTACCTCTCAGGTTAGCACGCACAGGGTGTCGGAGTGCAAAAATGCCACGAGAAGCGCTCCGTAAATTTGCGCTCATTATCTCTCAGGTTAGCGCGCACAGAGTGTCGGAGGGCAAAAATGGTCCCGGATACGCTCCGTCACTTTCCGCTCCTTACCTCTCAGGTTAGCGCGCACATAGTGTCGGATAGCATAAAATGCCACCATAACCGCTCCGTAAATTTGCGCTCCTTACCTCTCAGGTTAGCGCGCACAGAGCGTCGGAGGGCAAAAATGGCCTCGAATACGCTCAGTCACTTTCTGCTCCTTACCTCTCAGGTTAGCGCGCACAGAATGTCGGAGCGCAAAAATGCCACCATAACCGCTCCGTAAATTTGCGCTCCTTACCTCTCAGGTTAGCGCGAACAGAGTATCGGAGGGCAAAAATGGCCTTGGATATGCTCCGTCACTTTCCGCTCCTTACCTCTCAGGTTAGCGCGCACAGTGTCGGAGGGCAAAAATGGTCCCGGAGACGCTCCGTTACTTTTCGCTCCTTATCTCTCAGGTTACCGCGCACAGAGTGTCGGAGGGTAAAAATGGTACCGGAGACGCTCAGTTACTTTGCTCTCCTTGTCTCTCAGCCTATGGGACATTGAGGGTCGGAGCTGAAAAATATGGCAAAGGTGCTCAGCTAACCCTTGCTGCTCCTGCACCCTCCTCCTCCTCGCATGGAAGGTAAGGGGGAAACATCACCTCACAATTATCGACACCAGTAGCGTCCGCAGCGAGTTTCCTTCTTACCTGAGAACATTATACGAGTCACAAGGGGAGGGAAACCACTTTTAATGCCTGGTGGCGTGTCTGATCAATAGTTCCTCTTATAGCAGAGGTAAGGGACGATATTTTTGGGGCGACATTTTCACCTAGAGCAATGAACCCACATCTGTGATGTGAGGAGGAGGTACGGAAGGGATCGACTGAGGGAGGGACCTAACAGGAGGAGGATACAGGGAAATTTTCAGACGAAAAAATTTCTAAGTTTCTCCTCCGTTAACCAAGGGCTCTCTCTCTCCATACACAACCTAACCCAACCTAACCTAACCAAAACCTAAACTAACCTAACCAAAACCTAAACTAACCTAACCAAAACCTAACCTAACTAAGCTCTCAGGTTAGCGCGCACAGAGTGTCGGAGGGCAAAAATGGTCCCGGAGACGCTCCGTCACTTTCCGCTCTTACCTCTCAGGTTAGCACGCACAGGGTGTCGGAGTGCAAAAATGCCACGAGAAGCGCTCCGTAAATTTGCGCTCCTTATCTCTCAGGTTAGCGCGCACAGAGTGTCGGAGGGCAAAAATGGTCACGGAGACGCTCCGTTACTTTTCGCTCCTTACCTCTCTGCCTATCACGCACATAGTGTCGGAAAGCAAAAATGGTCCCGGAGACGGTCCGTTACGTTTCGCTCCTTACTTCTCAGGTTACCGCGCACAGAGTGTCGGAGGGCAAAAATAGTCCCGGAGACGCTCCTTCACCTTGCTCTCCTTGTCTCTCAGCCTATGGGACACTGAGGGTCGGAGCTGAAAAATATGGCAAAGGTGCTCAGCTAACCCTTGCTGCTCCTGCACCCCTCCTCCTCCTTGCATGGAAGGTAAGGGGGAAACATCACCTCACAATTATCGACGCCAGTAGCGTCCGCAGCGAGTTTCCTTCTTACCTGAGAACATTATACGAGTCACAAGGGGAGGGAAACCACTTTTAATGCCTGGTGGCGTGTCTGATCAATGGTTCCTCTTATAGCAGAGGTAAGGGACGATATTTTTGGGGCGACATTCTCACCTAGAGCAATGAACCTACATCTGTGATGTGAGGAGGAGGTACGGAAGGGATCGACTGAGGGAGGGACCCAACAGGAGGAGGATACTGGGAAATTTTCAGACGAAAATTTTCCCCAAGTTTTTCCTCTCGCATTCCATACCACACACACCCAGCCAGCCACCCTCTCCTCACTCTCAATGCCGGCGTAGGGGGTCCACTTACGTTAGGTTAGTTGTACATTTACTTACGTATAATGCTATTGACTTGTACGTTTACTTACGGTGGCGAAATACACATGTCGATGGCATATAAATAATACTTTTTTTTTATTATACTTTGTCGCTGTCTCCCGCGTTTGCGAGGTAGCGCAAGGAAACAAACAAAAGAAATGGCCCAACCCCCCCCCCCCCCATACACATGTATATACATACGTCCACACACGCAAATATACATACCTACACAGCTTTCCATGGTTTACCCCAGACGCTTCACATGCCTTGATTCAATCCACTGACAGCACGTCAACCCCGGTATACCACATCGCTCCAATTCACTCTATCCCTTGCCCTCCTTTCACCCTCCTGCATGTTCAGGCCCCGATCACACAAAATCTTTTTCACTCCATCTTTCCACCTCCAATTTGGTCTCCCTCTTCTCCTTGTTCCCTCCACCTCCGACACATATATCCTCTTGGTCAATCTTTCCTCACTCATCCTCTCCATGTGCCCAAACCACTTCAAAACACCCTCTTCTGCTCTCTCAACCACGCTCTTTTTATTTCCACACATCTCTCTTACCCTTACGTTACTCACTCGATCAAACCACCTCACACCACACATTGTCCTCAAACATCTCATTTCCAGCACATCCATCCTCCTGCGCACAACTCTATCCATAGCCCACGCCTCGCAACCATACAACATTGTTGGAACCACTATTCCTTCAAACATACCCATTTTTGCTTTCCGAGATAATGTTCTCGACTTCCACACATTCTTCAAGGCCCCCAGGATTTCCGCCCCCTCCCCCACCATATGATCCACTTCCGCTTCCATGGTTCCATCCGCTGCCAGATCCACTCCCAGATATCTAAAACACTTCACTTCCTCCAGTTTTTCTCCATTCAAACTCACCTCCCAATTGACTTGACCCTCAACTCTACTGTACCTAATAACCTTGCTCTTATTCACATTTACTCTTAACTTTCTTCTTCCACACACTTTTCCAAACTCAGTCACCAGCTTCTGCAGTTTCTCACATGAATCAGCCACCAGCGCTGTATCATCAGCGAACAACAACCGACTCACTTCCCAAGCTCTCTCATCCCCAACAGACTTCATACTTGCCCCTCTTTCCAAAACTCTTGCATTTACCTCCCTAACAACCCCATCCATAAACAAATTAAACAACCATGGAGACATCACACACCCCTGCTGGAAACCTACATTCACTGAGAACCAATCACTTTCCTCTCTTCCTACACGTACACATGCCTTACATCCTCGATAAAAACTTTTCACTGCTTCTAACAACTTTCCTCCCACACCATATATTCTTAATACCTTCCACAGAGCATCTCTATCAACTCTATCATATGCCTTCTCCAGATCCATAAATGCTACATACAAATCCATTTGCTTTTCTAAGTATTTCTCACATACATTCTTCAAAGCAAACACCTGATCCACACATCCTCTACCACTTCTGAAACCACACTGCTCTTCCCCAATCTGATGCTCAGTACATGCCTTCACCCTCTCAATCAATACCCTCCCATATAATTTACCAGGAATACTCAACAAACTTATACCTCTGTAATTTGAGCACTCACTCTTATCCCCTTTGCCTTTGTACAATGGCACTATGCACGCATTCCGCCAATCCTCAGGCACCTCACCATGAGTCATACATACATTAAATAACCTTACCAACCAGTCAACAATACAGTCACCCCCTTTTTTAATAAATTCCACTGCAATACCATCCAAACCTGCTGCCTTGCCGGCTTTCATCTTCCGCAAAGCTTTCACTACCTCTTCTCTGTTTACCAAATCATTTTCCCTAACCTTCTCACTTTGCACACCACCTCGACCAAAACACCCTATATCTGCCACTCTATCATCAAACACATTCAACAAACCTTCAAAATACTCACTCCATCTCCTTCTCACATCACCACTACTTGTTATCACCTCCCCATTTGCGCCCTTCACTGAAGTTCCCATTTGCTCCCTTGTCTTACGCACTTTATTTACCTCCTTCCAGAACATATAAATAAAACGTAAGTAAATGTACGGGCGCATACCACACACACACACACCGAGCCAACCAGCCAGCATGCCACCTCCTCACTCCCGCTTTCGATGACGCTCGGCCGACCCACCCACCTCCCTTCCTTACACAAGTTGGTGGTGGTGAACATCAGTGAACCATTGTCGATCGAACCACATTGCATCCGTGGAATCTGACATCACTCACTAGATTGGCGGTTGTTTTAATAACATAGTCGTACGCGAGCCAGGGACGGCCGAGAAGGAGGAGGAGGAGGGGGCAAAAGAGAGAGAAGGAGGTCCAGTTACTGTGGCGAAATACACAACTAATCTTAATTCATATGTCTACTATGCAGGCGCTTTTGCCATCGACTGGCGTGACAAATCCCCTAACCTTTTTCCGGGTTAAACCTTAGCGGATCGCAGCGAGGTGACTGCTCTGCCACTCACGGCATCCAGGCTGGTACGCAAGTCGTATGCAAACGGTTCGGTACAACACATCAGGTTTTGGTTGATCTGTATTTGGGATGGGATAAAGTAGCAACTGTAGCTCTCAACCCTACCCAATTTCCTCCCTTTGCTGCTGCTGGGGCATTGGTGTAGAACACTAAGACCTAAGATTCGCACGCGCACGGTCAAGCGACATGATGCATGTATTTGCCGAGGCAGAAACTTGGGTCTAATCATCACCGTCTAATCATCATCATAACAATTGGCTGGAGTGGGTGCCACCACAACATCCCGCACCTTTTTAAAACAAGGAGAAAATCCCATCTTGTGGAATTCTCAGGAAATGTGCTGCATTGAAGGCGACGGGGGAAGGCAGGCAGCACTCACAATAGGAAAAAGCCATAAACGGCGAGGCGTCGTCTCCCCCGTGCCGCAGCGGGGGCCATGACGGTTCCATATGGATAAGAATGTCTTGGAAAAGACATACCAAGGATATCATTAGACTGGGTCTAATGGAATTGAAGGATATTACTGATGCTGCTGGTGTTGTTGCTGCGGCGGCGGCATTGGGGTCGAACACTTACTACGATTCGCACGTGCACGGCCAAGCGACATGATGCATGTACTTGCCGAGGCGTCGAGGTAGTAACTTAGGTCTCCCTGTACCGTCGTCTAACAAACCAACAACAAAAAGGAAAACCAAGGCGCCTACGACCAAGGAACTCCACAGGCATTCGTACAAGTATGACAAGACTCTTATGGTTTTCATGCCTAATCCAACCTAACTTAGCCTAACTTAACCAAACATAACCCTATCAGTCGCAACAAGCCTCTGATAGTGCAGACCATTTCACAGATGCAGTAGCAACAGAGTTGTTTAAAGGTTGAAATAGTATAGGCTGTCCACACTCAACAATAGCTTGCTCTGTCCAGGAGCATTCCGCTTTCGCTGCTCAGGCTATGAAGGAGAACCAAGGCGCTTACGACCCAGGAACTACACAGTCGTTCGTACAAGTATGACAAGGCTCTGTTTTTCATGCCCCAAATTCAGCATCTGTAAGAGTTCACTAAGTAGATAATGAGGAGGCATCTGTCATGGTTCCATGGGTATCAACCATAGAATTATCCCCATATACTTCTTTTCGTCTTTCGCCGTTTCCATTCTCTAGACATGCTTTGCTTGAACTTTTGTTCAAACAAACATGTAGGCGAACCCCAGCATATTCGCCATATACCCCATCAGTCGAAATAAACCATTGAAAGGGCAAACTGTACTTCACAGAAACGGCAGCAGAGTCGTCATTTTAAATGTTAAAATAGTGTAGGCTGTCTGCACTCAGCAAAGGGTTGCTCTATCCAAAAGGATTCCGCTTTCGCTGCTCAGGCTGTGAAGGAGAACCAAGGCGCCTACGACCAAGGAACTCCACAGGCATTCGGAAAAGTAAGAAAAGAAATGTTTTTCATGCTCCAAATTCAGGATTTATAAGAGTCCGTCACTAAGTAGATAACGAGGAGCCATTTATAAAGGTTTGATAGGTATCAACCATAGAAGTATCCTTATATGCTTTTTTGTCGGGACACTAGATCATGGGAAACATTTGCAAGCCCCAAGCCCCATCAAGAAGAGGTTTGAACGGATTACCCACTCCTTTCAGAGGGGGAAAGCACGTTGAACACTTCTGTGTAGCGCGCGTGCGGCCCAGAACATCTAAGGGCATCACAGACCTCTTATTGCTCAATCTCCTGCGGCGTCGCTCAAGAGAGAGGCATTTGCTCTTGGCGCGCCGAAGGAGTCAGAAGCCGTGGGTAGATATAGGAAAAAAGATGTAACTTAGGTCTCCCCGTACAATATCAGGCTGGAGTAAAGCTCAACAGGATCTTTTTTCCCCGCTCTTTGGCGCAGGCCCTACGTTCTCCTGCATGTGGGTACACTAGATAGTAGATACGGACATTGGGAATCACTAACTCATTCATAAGCGTCACTATTTAGATGAGGCATTTGTTAAGACAAAACCTAACCTAACCATACACTGAACCTAAGTACATCTTCTTTGGTCTGTAGGTCTGGCGAACACCAATAACAGCTTGGGGTAGAACACTAAGACCTGCGATTTACACGCACACGGTCAAGTGACATGACATGATGCATGCATGCAGTTGCAGAGGCGGCGAGGTAGAAACTTAGATCTCCCTGTACAATATCAAAATAGAGTAAAGCTCAACAGGATCTTCTTTCCCCGCTCTTTGGCGCAGGCCCTACGTTCTCCTGCCTTTGGGTTCGCTAGATAGTAGACAAGGACATTGGGAATCACTAACTCATTCATAAGTGTCACTAGCTTACAAGGCAATTGTTAACAGTACACATACCAAGCAGAGCATGTGCATTGAAGGAGGATGCTTGTACTTACACTTGCATGGCTTATCTTTGTGACACTTATGCACGGCCCGTAAAATGCATGGCTTATCGTGTGACCGACACGCATGCACCCCGTCCCAAAGGTGCATGCATGCTTTGTCTCTCTGGGTCTGGCCAACACCAGCTTGACTTGTTACTACCACCAAGATTCATAATAATTATTTGGGCGGCCGCTGCTGCACCGGTGTAAGACGCTCGAGACTGGATGACGCCACCGAACCTCTCACAGCATACATGCACCCACAACAACACCAACCACCACCAGTCAGGCTTGACTGACTGCCTGCTTCGACTGAAGCAGAGGAGAGTGTTCGGTGAGAAAGCGAAAAACTCAAACAACGACAGGCGCCTATGTGTGGTCATCTTCGAATAATGGTTTCTCTATCATCACATGGAACACACACACCAATGTATGCATGCCATCAGATTTTGGCCGCTTCCTTCGACTGAAGCAGGGACGCATGCTATCTGAGAAAGTGAAAAACTCAAACAACGACACGCGCCTATTTGTGGTCAACTTTCGGGTTTTACCATTTCTATTATCCCATGGAACATACACAAAAATGTATGAATGCCTTCGGATTCTTTTATGTTACCTTCCTTTTTGACTCATCGAGGAGGAGGCGTTTGCAGGTAGAAACTCAGGTCCCCCCATACTTTCACAAACCTTCTTAAGCAAACGACCTCACCTCAAACAAATAAGCCAGGCTTCTTTTTCTGTCCATCAGCTTCTATGCCTCTGTGGTAAAAGAATTCAACTTTACATTGCTTTTGCACACACCTGCTAAGCATTTACAACGCCCAAGGATTGCGATATTACCATTGGAAAACGGCAAACATTTCATTTGCTGCTCGCTCAAAAGGCTTCTTTTCGTTTCCGTAATCGCTCAGGAGAGAGGTATTTGCTCTTGGTGCGCCGAAGGAGTCAGAAGCCGTGGATACATACAGTAAAATGAAAAAAAAGCAAAACAAAAAATCCTTTGGGGACTCCTTCGGAGAAGACTAAGAACGATCCCCATGACATCCATAAAGAGCCTTTCTTGGTTTCATGGTAATCGCTCTCTAATACTTCCCAGGACGTTTAAAGGGGCAAATGTATCGGAGGAGCGATCAATGGTCCATAGGTAATTTGTAGCGCCTGGCCCTACGCTACTTGCCTAGTACTCAACGCCAAGAAGAAGTGGTCGACGTCGAGAAAAGTTATGCCAAATGCAAACACATCTAGGTAGCTTGGTCTTTTCGAAGACATTACTGGTTTGCGAGATGACAGTACGGGGATACCTAAGTTTTTACCTCTGCGCCTCGGCAAGTACATGCATCATGTCGCTTGGCCGTGCACGTGCAAATCCTAGTATTAGTGTTCGACCCCAATGCCGCCGAAGAAGCAGTAGGAGCCTTCTTCACTGCCATAAGACCCAGTCTAATGACATCATTGTTGTGTCCTTTTGAAGACCTTCTCCGTACGGAACCGTCACGGCACATCTGCTGTGGCACGGGGTACACGGCGCCTGACTGCCGAAGTAATAAGAAGTCTTGTAAGGCTTTTCATGGTGTGAGTGCGGCCTGCCTTCCTCCGTCGCCTTCAATGCAGCACCTTTCTTGGTTTCATGGGAATCACTCTTTAATAGTTTCCAGGACGTTCTAAAGGGGCAAATGTATCGATGGAGCGATTGATGGTCCATAGGTAATGTATAGCGCCTGGCACTATCATACTTGCCTAGTACTCAACGCCAAGAAGAAGTGGTCGACGTTGAGAAAAGTTCTTCCAAATACAAACCCAGCTAGGTAGCTTGGTCTTTTCGAAGACATTGTTGTTTCTGAGATGACGGTACGGGAAGACCTAAGGTTCTACTTCTGCGCCTCGGCAAGTACATGCATCATGTCGCTTGGCCGTGCGCGTGCGAATCGTAGTATTAGTGTTTGACCCAAATGCCACCGAAGCAGCAGCAGGAGCCTTCTTCAATGCCATTAGATCCAGTCTAATGACATCATTGTTGTCTCTTTTTGAAGACCTTCTCCGTATGGAACCGTCATGGAACATTTGCTGTGGCACCGGGTAGACGACGCTTGACTGCCGAAGTAATAAGAAATCTTGTAAGGCTTTTCCTGATGCGAGTGCGGCCTGCCTTCCTCCGTCGCCTTCAATGCAACGCCATTCTTGGTTTCATGGTAATCGCTTTCTAATACTTCCCAGGACGTTCTAAAGGGACAACTGTATCGGAGGAGCGATCGATGTTCCATATGCAATATGTAGCGCCTGGCCCTACGCTACTTGCCTAGTACTTAACGCCAAGAAAAGTTATGCCAGTGCAAACATATGTAGGTAGCTTGGTCTTTTCGAAGACATTATTGTTTTGTGAGAACTGTACGGGGAGACCTAAGTTTCTACCTCGGCAAGTACATACATTATGTCGCTTGGCCGTGCGTGTGCGAATCGTAGTATTAGTGTTCGAACCCAATGCCACCGACGAAGCTGCAGGAACCTTCTTCAATGCCATTAGACCCAGTCTAATGACATCACTGTTGTCTCTTTTTGAAGACCTTCTCCGTATGGAACCGTCACGGCACATTTGCTGTGCTACGAGGGAGACGACGCCTGACCGCTGAAGTAATATGTCTTGTAAGGCTTTTTCCTGGTGGAGGCAGACCTACGAATCGCACGCGCACGGTCAAGCGAAAAGACATATATGCAGTTGCCGAGGCAGAAGTCCCCTCTTAACGTCTCATCATCATTATCATCGTCATAAAAATTGGCTGGAGCGGGTGTCATCACAACATCCCGCCAATTGTTAAAACAAGGAGAAAATCCCATCTTGGGGAATTTTCAGGAAATGTTCTGCATTGAAGGCGACGGGGGACACGACGCCTGACCGCGAAAGTAATATGAAATCTTTTAAGGCTTTTACTGGTGTGATTGCCGCCTGCCTTCTCCGTCGCCTTCAATGCAGCACCTTTCTTGGTTTCATGGGAATCGCTCTCTAATAGTTCCCAGGACGTTCTAAAGGGACAAATGTATCGGAGGAGCGATCGATGGTCCATATGCAATGTGTAGCGCCTGGCGCTACGCTACTTGTCTAGTACTCAACGCCGACAAGAAGTGGTCAACGTCGAGAAAAGTTCCGCCAAATGCAAACCTAGCTAGGTAGCTTGGTCATTTTGAAGGCATTACTGGTTTGCGAGATGACGGTACGGGGATACCCAAGTTTTTACCTCTGCGCCTCGGCAAGTACATGCATCATGTCGCTTGGCCGTGCACGTGCAAATCCTAGTATTAGTGTTCGACCCCAATGCCGCCGAAGAAGCAGTAGGAGCCTTCTTCACTGCCATAAGACCCAGTCTAATGACATCATTGTTGTGTCCTTTTGAAGACCTTCTCCGTACGGAACCGTCACGGCACATCTGCTGTGGCACGGGGTACACGGCGCCTGACTGCCGAAGTAATAAGAAGTCTTGTAAGGCTTTTCCTGGTGTGAGTGCGGCCTGCCTTCCTCCGTCGCCTTCAATGCAGCGCCTTTCTTGGTTTCATGGGAATCGCTCTTTAATAGTTTCCAGGACGTTCTAAAGGGGCAAATGTATCGATGGAGCGATTGATGGTCCATAGGTAATGTATAGCGCCTGGCACTATCATACTTGCATAGTACTCAACGCCAAGAAGAAGTGGTCGACGTTGAGAAAAGTTCCGCCAAATACAAACCCAGCTAGGTAGCTTGGTCTTTTCGAAGACATTGTTGTTTCTGAGATGACGGTACGGGAAGACCTAAGTTTCCACTTCTGCGCCTCGGCAAGTACATGCATCATGTCGCTTGGCCGTGCGCGTGCGAATCGTAGTATTAGTGTTCGACCCAATCACCTTTGAGGATCTGTCCAGCAGCCAAAGACCTATTTTCTCGATAGAGTCTCTGTGTTTTGCGGTATTGCTCCCTTCTAAGCCGATTCCCGCGCAAAGGTGTCTCCTCCGCTTGGCGTGCACGGCCCTGGTTCGCTGACTGCCTTGAACCACCTTCACCACGATCCGGGCGGTCTTGGGGCGGGCTGCAAGAACTTAGCATCTCCGATGCGTGTTTTGCAGCGGCCCTGGCGGCGGCGAGGCTGTCACCCTGACGCAAGTGGTCCAGGGCAACATTTAGGGCGTCCTCGCCCCACGATGTCCTTGTGGGGTCGAGCAATAACAAGTCGAAGTAGGCAACAGTCTCCGCCATAAAGGAAGTAATCATTTGTTGGGGTTGGGGGATCCGCGGAATGGCTGGGACGGATAAAACCGCGGGAGGAATGGTCATCTCACCGCCGGGTTCCGCACACGCGTACATCCCTGTACGTGGTGCTTCCCCCTCTGTGTCATCCCGCGTGTTACTTCTCGTTATGGCTGGGACACGCCGCCTAATCGGCGAGCCACCCAGCACCTCACCTTCACCAGTTTCCTGGATCAGGTTTAAGTTCAAGGTCAGTTCCTGAACCCTGGACTTATATGACGCCTTGCGTCGGAGCCCTTTGATCGCTTCGACCGTCCTAGAAGGGACAATCTCCCGCAACCGCTGGTTCAGGCCCTGCCCGGCAACTACTGAGGGACCAGCTGCCATCCCGGCCTCAGCCCTGGCGAGGAGCTCCACCTCCTCATCAGACCATCGAGCCTTGGACAGAACGTGTCTTGTCGCCAGCTCCTGATGAAAGGAGCCGGCATGCGCCTGCCTCTCGTGGACCCTACGGCCCCGAAAGCTGGCGAAGGTCTTCCCACAATGTGGGCAAGTGGGTGAACGGTCGTCGACTGTTCCCACGTGGTTATTGCTGGCACCCGACATACGAACAGAGGCTGGTACGCTATTCAACTAAGAATGGGTTAAGCGTGACGGGTGTCAACGAAGCGAAAACCCGTGACAAAGGTAGACGCTTCGGTTTTGGTCGCACAGTGCTGCCGCCCGAAGGAAGCAGAGGACTGCAGTCAGACGACTGCCTCTGCCGCTGTGCTTCAGCCCACGGGATTTCCCTTTAGTAGTTGCCCTGCTATACCAGTAAACGTAGCTGGACAACCTCCGACTCTCAGCTGTTGGTTGGAATGTACTGGATAACCAACCAACGGAGCTAGGGCTTGGGGTACGCAATCACTCGAATTACTCGGCCTTTGGAGCTTTATAAGAGCGAGCGACAATCTTTTTGAAGACCTTCTCCGTATGGAACCGTCATGGTACATTTGCTGTGGCACCGGGTAGACGACGCCTGACTGCCGAAGTAATAAGAAATCTTGTAAGGCTTTTCCTGGTGTGAGTGCGGCCTGCCTTCCTCCGTAGCCTTCAATGCAACGCCTTTCTTGGTTTCATGGTAATCGCTCTCTAATACTTCCCAGGACGTTCTAAAGGGACAAATGTATCGGAGGAGCGATCGATGGTCCTTAGGTAATGTGGAGAGCCTGGCCCTACGCTACTTGCCTAGTACTCAACGCCAAGAAGAAGTGGTCGACGTCGAGAAAAGTTATGCCAAATGCAAACATATCTAGGTAGCTTGGTCTTTTCGAAGACATTATTGTTTTGTGAGAACTGTACGGGGAGACCTAAGTTTCTACCTCGGCGAGTACATACATCATGTCGCTTGGCCGTGCGTGTGCGAATCGTAGTATTAGTGTTCGAACCCAATGCCACCGACGAAGCTGCAGGAACCTTCTTCAATGCCATTAGACCCAGTCTAATGACATCATTGTTGTCTCTTTTTGAAGACCTTCTCCGTATGGAACCGTCACGGCACATTAGCTGTGCTACGAGGGAGACGACGCCTGACCGCTGAAGTAATATGTCTTGTAAGGCTTTTCCTGGTGGAGGCAGACCTACGAATCGCACGCGCACGGTCAAGCGAAAAGACATATATGCAGTTGCCGAGGCAGAAGTTCCCTCTTAACGTCTCATCATCATCATCATCGTCATAAAAATTGGCTGGAGCGGGTGTCATCACAACATCCCGCCAATTGTTAAAACAAGGAGAAAATCCCATCTTAGGGAATTTTCAGGAAATGTTCTGCATTGAAGGCGACGGAGGACACGACGCCTGACCGCGAAAGTAATATGAAATCTTTTAAGGCTTTTACTGGTGTGATTGCCGCCTGCCTTCTCCGTCGCCTTCAATGCAGCACCTTTCTTGGTTTCATGGGAATCGCTCTCTAATAGTTCCCAGGACGTTCTAAAGGGACAAATGTATCGGAGGAGCGATCGATGGTCCATATGCAATGTGTAGCGCCTGGCGCTACGCTACTTGCCTAGTACTCAACGCCGACAAGAAGTGGTCAACGTAGAGAAAAGTTCCGCCAAATGCAAACCTAGCTAGGTAGCTTGGTCATTTTGAAGGAATTACTGGTTTGCGAGATGACGGTACGGGGATACCCAAGTTTTTACCTCTGCGCCTCGGCAAGTACATGCATCATGTCGCTTGGCCGTGCACGTGCAAATCCTAGTATTAGTGTTCGACCCCAATGCCGCCGAAGAAGCATCAGGAGCCTTCTTCACTGTCATAAGACCCAGTCTAATGACATCATTGTTGTGTCCTTTTGAAGACCTTCTCCGTACGGAACCGTCACGGCACATCTGCTGTGGCACGGGGTACACGACGCCTGACTGCCGAAGTAATGAGAAGTCTTGTAAGGCTTTTCCTGGTGTGAGTGCGGCCTGCCTTCCTCCGTCGCCTTCAATGCAGCGCCTTTCTTGGTTTCATGGGAATCGCTCTTTAATAGTTTCCAGGACGTTCTAAAGGGGCAAATGTATCGATGGAGCGATTGATGGTCCATAGGTAATGTATAGCGCCTGGCACTATCATACTTGCCTAGTACTCAACGCCAAGAAGAAGTGGTCGACGTTGAGAAAAGTTCCGCCAAATACAAACCCAGCTAGGTAGCTTGGTCATTTCGAAGACATTGTTGTTTCTGAGATGACGGTACGGGAAGACCTAAGGTTCTACTTCAGCGCCTCGGCAAGTACATGCATCATGTCCCTTGGCCGTGCGCGTGCGAATCGTAGTATTAGTGTTCGACCCAAATGCCACCGAAGCAGCAGCAGGAGCCTTCTTCAATGCCATTAGATCCAGTCTAATGACATCATTGTTGTCTCTTTTTGAAGACCTTCTCCGTATGGAACCGTCATGGAACATTTGCTGTGGCACCGGGTAGACGACGCCTGACTGCCGAAGTAATAAAATCTTGTAAGGCTTTTCCTGGTGTGAGTGCGGCCTGCCTTCCTCCGTCGCCTTCAATGCAGCACCTTTCTTGGTTTCATGGTAATCGCTCTCTAATAGTTCCCAGGACGTTCTAAAGGGACAAATGCATCGGAGGAGCGATCGATGGTCCTTAGGTAATGTGGAGAGCCTGGCCCTACGCTACTTGCCTAGTACTCAACGTCAAGAAGAAGTGGTCGACGTCGAGAAAAGTTATGCCAAATGCAAACATATCTAGGTAGCTTGGTCTTTTCGAGGACATTTGTTTTGTGAGAACTGTACAGGGAGACCTAAGTTTCTACCTCGGCAAGTACATACATCATGTCGCTTGGCCGTGCGTGTGCGAATCGTAGTATTAGTGTTCGAACTCAATGCCACCGACGAAGCTGCAGGAACCTTCTTCAATGCCATTAGACCCAGTCTAATGACATCATTGTTTTCTCTTTTTGAAGACCTTCTCCGTATGGAACCGTCACGGCACATTTGCTGTGCTACGAGGGAGACGACGCCTGACCGCTGAAGTAATATGTCTTGTAAGGCTTTTTCCTGGTGGAGGCAGACCTACGAATCGCACGCGCACGGTCAAGAGAAATGACATGATGTATGCAGTTGCCGAGGCAGAAGTCCCCTCTTAACGTCTCATCATCATTATCATTAAAACTGGCTGGGGCGGGTGTCATCACAACATCCCGCCAATTATTAAAACAAGGAGAAAATCCCATCTTGGGGAATTTTCAGGAAATGTTTTGCATTGAAGGCGACGGGGGACACGACGCCTGACCGTGAAAGTAATATGAAATCTTTTAAGGCTTTTACTGGTGTGAGTGCCGCCTGCCTTCCCCGTCGCCTTCAATGCAGCACCTTTCTTGGTTTCATGGTAATCGCTCTCTAATAGTTCCCAGGACGTTCTAAAGGGACAAATGTATCGGAGGAGCGATTGATGTTCCATATGCAATATGTAGCGCCTGGCGCTACGCTACTTGCCTAGTACTCAACGCCGACAAGAAGTGGTCAACGTCGAGAAAAGTTCCGCCAAATGCAAGCCTAGCTAGGTAGCTTGGTCATTTTGAAGGCATTACTGGTTTGCGAGATGACGGTACGGGGAGACCTAAGTTTCTACCTCGGCAAGTACATACATCATGTCACTTGGCCGTGCGTGTGCGAATCGTATTATTAGTGTTCGACCCCAATGCCACCGACGAAGCTGCAGGAGCCTTCTTCAATGCCATTAGACCCAGTCTAATGACATCATTGTTGTGTCCTTTTGAAGACCTTCTCCGTACGGAACCGTCATGGAACATTTGCTGTGGCACGAGGGAGACGACGCCTGACCGCGGAAGTAAAAAGAAATCTTGTAAGGCTTTTCCTGATGCGAGTGCGGCCTGCTTTCCCCCGTCGCCTTCGCTGCAGCACATTTTTGGATGTCATGAGAGTCGTTCTTAGTCTTCTTTGAAGGAGTCCCCAAAGAGGATATTCCTCTTTCCCAATATCTACACACGGCTTCTGACTCCTTCGGCGCGCCAAGATCAAATGCCTCTTTCTTGAGCGACGATCGTAACAAAAAGGAGCCTTCTGAGCGAGCAGCAAATTAGACGTTTGTTGTTCTCCAATGCTAATATCGCACTCTTTGGGCACTGTAATACTTGTCACGTGAGTACAAAAGCAGTATCAAGTTGAATTATGTTACTATAGAGGCATAAAAGTTGATGGACAGAAAGTGAATAAAACATGGCTGATTTGTTTGAGGCGAGTTGATGTCGGTCGGTCGGTCGTTTGCTCAAGAAGGTTTGTGAAAGTACGGGGGGGACCAGAGTTTCTACCTGGGCGCCTCGGCAAGTATATACATCATGTCGCTTGGCCTTGCAGGTGCGAATCGTAGTATTAGTGAACTGCCCCAATGCAGCAGCAGCCTCCTTCAATGCAACCTCCTCCTCAAGAGTCAAAAACGAAGGCAACAAAAAAAGAATCCAATGGCATGCATACATTGGTGTGTATGTTCCATGGAATAATGCAGAGAAACCATTACCCGAAAGATACCACACAGGCGCGTGTCGTTGTTTGGGTTCTTCGCTTTCTGCTTCAGTCGAAGCAGGCAGTCAGTCAAGACTGACCGGTGGTGGTGGTTGGGGTTGTAGTGAGTGCATGTATGCTATGAGAGGTTCGGTGGCGTCATCCAGTCTCGAGCGTCTTACACCGGTGCAGCAGCAGCCGCCCAAATGATTATTATGACTCTTGATGGTAGTAGCAAGTCAAGCTGGTGTTGGCCAGACCCAGAGAGACAAAGCATGTATGCACCTTTGGGGCGGGGTGCATGCATGTGAGTCGGTCAGAGGATAAGACATGCATTTCACGGGTCTTCCATGAGCATATTCATATGCTTGTCTCAAAGATTAAGCCATGCAAGTGTAAGTACAAGCATCCTCCTTCAATGCACATGCTCTGCTTTGTATGTGTACTGTTAACAAATGCCTCGTCATCTAAATAGTGAAGCTTATGAATGAGTTAAAGTGATTCCCAATGTTCTTGGCTACTATCTAGCGAACCCACAGGCAGGAGAACGTAGGGCCTGCGCCAAAGAGCGGGGAAAGAAGATCCTGTTGAGTTTTACTCTAGCCTGATATTATACAGGGAGATCAAAGTTTCTACCTCGCCGCCTCGGCAACTGCATGCATACATCATGTCATGTCGCTCGACTGTGCGCGTTTCTGCGGATCGTAGGTCTTTCTGCTCTACCCCAAGCTGTTGTTGGTGTTGGCTAGGCCCATATACCAAAGAAGATGCACTTAGGGGCAGTGCTCGTGGGCCGGTCAGAGGATAAGCCATGCATTGATTCTATGATGATGATTACGGTCTTGAAACCTACTGTTGTTGGTGTTGGCCAGACCCAAAGACAAACCATGCACTTAGGGGCGGTGCATGTGGATCGGTCAGAGGATAAATCAGAGTGGTGCAGCAGTGTGAATAGCAATAGCTGCTCAAACACGGAGCAAGTTAAGAAGACAGCCGGATGATATCCTAGGTCTTTTCGAAGACATCCTTCTCCATATGGAACCGTCACAGAACATGTTGCGGCACGGGGTAGACAACGCCTCAACGTGGAAGTAACAAGTCATGAAAGGCTCTTCCTGGTGTGAGCGCAGCCTGCCTTCCCCGTCGCCTTCAATGCAGCACATTTTTGGATGTCATGGGAATCGTTCTTAGTCTTCTCAGAGGAGTCCCCAAAGAGGGAATTCCTCTTTTTCCTTTATCTACCCACGGATTCAGACTCCTTCGGCGCGCCAAGAGCAAATGCCTCTCTTGAGCGACGACAGTAACGAAAAGGAGTCTTCTGAGCGAGCAGCAAATGAAATGTTTGTTGTTCTCCAATGGTTATATCGCAATCCTTGGGCGTTGCAAATACTTGTCACGTGTGTGCAAAAACAATATAAAGTTGAATTATGTTACCATAGAGGCATAGAAGTTGATGGACAAAGTGAATAAATCATGGCCGATTTGTTTGAGGTGAGGCGAGGTGAGGTCGGTCGGTCGTTTACTTAAGAAGGTTTGTGAAAGTACGGGGGAAGGTTTGTGAAAGTACGGGGGGACCAGAGTTTCTACCTCGGCAAGTACATACATCATGTCGCTTGGCCTTGCGAGTGCTAATCGTAGTATTAGTGAACTGCCCTAATGCAGCAGCAGCCTCCTTCAATGCAACCTCCTCCTAAACGAGTCAAAAACGAAGGCAACAAAAAAGAATCCGATGACATGCATACATTGATGTGTATGTTCCATGGGATAATACAGAGAAACAATTACCCGAAAGATATCACACATAGGCGCGTGTCGTTGTTTGAGTTTTACCGAATCGAGAAAGAGAGGTCAGTCTGTCAATCCTTCCGGTGTCTGGGCCTGGTGAGTTTCCCCGTGTCGAGTCAAATTAAGCCGCAGGCTCCACTCCTAGTGGTGTCCTTACGCCATTTCCTTTAAGATTCAGCTTTGCAACCATACTTCCCCCGGAACCCAAAGACTTTGGTTTCCCGGAAGCTGCCCGCCGGGTCATGGAAATAACTCGGACGGATCGCTGGTCAGCATCGTTTACGGTAAATAAAAGATCTATTATGCATAAAACAACCTTATGAAATATATTGATGAACAATAACTTTGAAAAACCTTTCAAAACAAAGCAAGGGTAGCGACAACGTAGGGAGGAGCAGTAACAACTAGCTCAGTAAGAACGACTACAGCTCCGAACATGTCAGTAGCTGGCACGCGACCAAGTCGGAACACCGACGATTGCACATTGTCCTGCGCAATGTCGCTGCGCATGTAGTTATGGCTACCACCGCTACGGAGCAGTGATGGCTTGCCTAACTGACGTATTCGAGCATGTTGATCCTTTGGAATTCTTATTTTCTTTTAGTTAAACTCCATATATGCAAGGTTGTATTAGTGAGACGAATATAACGTTTTATTGCCGTTTTGAAAATCTTGGAGAATTGAAGCGTTTTACACAACTAAGGCCGCCAAGCACCTAAAATTGGCAAATCATAAAATAGCAAAGAACCCAACATTTACCAGAATTTGCGAAGCCCAATTCTAAGGTTTGAAAGCCAAGCAGAACGCAAGGGTCAGCGAATCTCATTAGCTTTGTCTAACTATGAACTAGGCAGACGCACTAGAGAAAACCCTCCCTCTTAACACTGGTTAGTGGCCCACAAAATGAAAAGAGCTTGTTGTTCGGGCTCTCAAGAGGCTGGCTGCTAATTTTGACCCCTTCGAAAGGCAAATTAGAACGGTAGAACTAAGATTCAGAACCCACGACCCAATGAAGTTCGCGCCTTTGCGACTGCGGCGGGGCTGGTCTCTTAATATTAAGAGTGAGCCACTGAAGGTAATACACTACTTTGATCCCAGCCCTGAGCACATTGAAACATAAGAACGCATTGCCCTAAGTGTAAAAATCACTTCCTTGTAAACAATCACCGAGTGAAAAAACCTCTATAAGCACCGTTCCACACTTAAAAAGCAATAAACATGTAAGTCTACCAGACGCAGCACTGCGAACAAAAACACAAATATGAAACAAGAGAACATGTAATTATTAGAATAAGGCTCAAATTGAGGTAAATTAATCTTATAATGTCTGCCTAACAGTAAAGTGAATGAATATAATGATTGCCAAATAACACCTGTTATCAAAAACTGTGCAAAAATTTATATCAAAATTCAAATAAGACCTACAAGGTAATGAAAAAAGTATAAAGACATTGCTTGTAAACACACAATAGTGCACTGTTGAGAACGTACGGAATATACTTTTCTTTTGTATCTGAAAAAATGTTTAAGCTTCTGCATTTTAGATGTTATGCGATACCCTCATTCTAATAAAAATATGCTTCGTACTATTGGGAACACAGGTTTATCTTTGTATGTTTTTCCTTTGCAAAATTTAATATTGGCACAAAGTATCCCTTTTATAACCAGTTTCCATATTGTTCCGAAATATTTCCAATTCCTTCATATAAACCATTATTACTTTTGTGGTACAGCAAGTCTACCGAAGTTACCCATACTTTCTCCTTTATATATACCCGTAATTTTATGCTGAAGGCTTGTGAAATGTTTTTTTTTTTTTTCTATATTTGTGGTATATGTATACAATTATAGCGTCATTATCCCTCGCGGATAAAAAAAAAAAATCATTTCCAAACCATCAATTTCTACGATGATCGACTTGTGACATTCATCCTCATTCATTATCATAATCAAAATGTACCTCGGACATTTCAGTTGGAGAGGGTGTGATATCTATAAAGCTGAGGTAGGTGAAGGCTGCAAGTAGGTTAATGCAAACCACTGAACCAAGTGCTGCAGTAGTACGGTTAAGTATCTGAGCAGCAAGATATATCTTTAACTGAACACTGGTGATATCAATTCTGCAAACAGGTTACAATTATGCCACACGATTTACCAGTTATAATACGATATTTGCATGAACACTCCTGCCTGTCCTTCTCGTAAGCAGGATATTGATACACTCCATCATTCGTCAGCGATAAAGTTGGCCGATACCGAAATTATCAATTTCTCTTCACTGACGACTCTTCGTTCGTATCACACTGATGCATTGTGTGAGGTTCGACATTCAATACATCATGAAATATATTGAACAAATTTCAAAACCCTTCAGAACAAAGCAAGGGTAGCGACAACGCAGGGAAGAGCAGTAACAACTAGCTCTGAAAGAACGACTACAGCTCCGAACATGTCAGTAGCTGGCACGCGACAGAGTCGGAACACCGACGATTGCACATTGTCCTGCGCAATGTCGCTGCGCATGTAGTTATGGCTACCACCGCTACGGAGCAGTGATGGCTTGCCTAACTGACGATTCGAGCATGTTGATCCTTTGGAATTCTTATTCTATTTAGCTAAACTCCATATATGCAAAGTTTTATTAGTGAAACGAATATAACGATGTTTTATTGGCCTCAATAATGTTCAAAACTTGCCGTTTTGAAAGTTTAGAGAATTGAAGCGTTTTACACAACTAAGGCCGCCAAGCACCTAATATTGGCAAATCATAAAACAGCAAAGAACCCAACATTTACCAGAATTTGCGAAGCCCAATTCTAAGGTTTGAAAGCCAAGCAGAACGCAAGGGTCAGCGAATCTCATTAGCTTTGTCTAACTATGAACTAGGCAGACGCACTAGAGGAAACCCTCCCTCTTAACACTGGTTAGTGGCCCACAAAATGAAAAGAGCTTGTTGTTCGGGCTCTCTAGAGACTGGCTGCTAATTTTGACCCCTTCGAAAGGCAAATTAGAACGGTAGAACTAAGATTCAGAACCCACGACCCAATGAAGTTCGCTGGCAACGAAGCAACGGTGTCCGCGCCTTTGCGACTGCGGCGGGGTTGGTCTCCAACAATATTCAGAGTGAGCCACTGAAGATAATACACTTTACATTGATCCCAGCCCTGAGCACACGGAAACATAAGAACGCATTGCCCTAAGTGTAAAAATCACTTCTTTGTAAACACTTCACCGAGTGAAAAACACCCCTATAAACACTGTTCCACACTTAAAAAGCAATAAATATGTATGTCTACCAGACAGCACTCGCATATGTTCAATAAACACACAAAATTTGAATATAAGTGAATAATCCAAAGAAAGCAGTGAAGGTTAACGGAAGATAGGAGGGCTGAAAGAAGAGTGTTGATCATGGCATTCTAAACGAAACAAAATGGCGTCCTAGCTAGGAACTGTGCAATCTTCGTACGTATTGATACGTCGAATAAAAGCTCAAGCAAGCCCCACTTGTCAAGGAAAAATGCACAGAAACATTGCCTTAGTGCTAAGGAAAGTCTGACTTACCAAAAAGACGAGTATACACCAAGACATCAGGCAACACAGACTGGAAATACAGAGCTTAAGAACACATCCGTCTTTGGAACTGACACAGAAGACTAAAAATGGCGGCCGAGCTCAGCAGCAAGAAACATACACAAAGAAGCGCAATTTCAGACTTTGACATACTAATTTTTGTGATGTTTTTCATACACGTGAAGGAGGTACCACCCTCCTTGACTCGACGGTTTACCCCACTATCAAACTTGCACATGAAAGAGGTACCACCCTCCTTGACCCGACGAAGGTTTACCCCACTACCAAACTTACACGTGAAGGAGGTACAACCCTCCTTGAGGCAAGACGAGTGCTGTCATGACGGCTTCCTCCCTCCCTCTTGCGATGTCAGTAGACGACTGAGGGTGACGTGGTCCTCGACGGTGGACGGAAGGTCATCATATCCAACCCGTTGTTTGACTGGAATTATGGAAATGAACGGTGTCTTAATTAAAATATGCCGTAATGTTCAAAAAGTTGAAATGGAAATTAAGTTAAATTACGATATGTTGTATATAACATCTACCAGTCTTTATTTGTGGGTTATGATAGAGCTGAAGTCATGGGTACATTGTAGATTAATCTATTATCATCCAGTCTTTGAATATTTGCTTAAAATGGGTGGCAACTACGAGGACAAAAACCTCTACTAGCAATGTTATCCTTTCTATTCTTGTTCTGTGAAAATTTAGGGTAAACAAGATGCAATTGGATGTCATCATTTACCAGCAAAAGGAGCTTCAAAAGCTGGTCTCATTGTTTGTATACTACAAACACCAAACCTAAGTAGTCATTCCCATAGTGAGCTAAACTGCTAATTGAGACAAATAATGTAACTAACAACCTATATGGCCTAATTTCATAACTTTTATAATCTACGTAATACCTTTAATATGAAAATGAGGTTACAATAATGACTGAAATATTTCCCAATATATTGCCTACTTCATTGTTACCAAAACTTAGCTATACCCATATATAGTTACCCGCGAACAGACACTTCGGATTTGACTGATAAACTCCGATGCAGGTATTTCATTCTCTATACATCATTCACCATTGCTGTCATGTTCCACTCCTTTTCACACTGAGCACATGGAAACATAACGAATTGCACTAAGTTTAAAAAACACTTCCTTGTAAACACTTCACCGAGTGAAAAAAAAAAAAAAAAACCTCTATAAGCACTGTTCCAAAAAGCAACAAACATGTATATCTACCAGACACAGGACTTCACATATGTTCAATAAACACAAAATTTGAATATAAGTGAATAATCCAAAGAAAGCAGTGAAGGTTAACGGAAGATAGGAGGGCTGAAAGAAGAGTGTTGATCATGGCATTCTAAATGAAACCAAAATGGCGTCCTAACTAGGAGCTGTGTAATCCTTCCTACGAATTGATACATCGAATAAAAGCTCAAGGAAGCCTCACTTCTCAAGAAAAATGCACAGAAACATTGCCATAGTGCTAAGGAAAGTCTGACTTACCAAAAATAAGAGTAGACACCAATACATCAGGCAACACAGACTGGAAATACAGAGCGTAAGAAGACATCCGTCTTTGGCACCGACCCAGAGAAGACTAAAAATGGCAGCCGAGCTCAGCAGCAAGAAACATATACAAAGAAGCGCAATTTCAGACTTTGACATACTAATTTTTGTGATGCTTGCAGTAACGCCATCTGGGGGCGAATCAAGAACTATTCGAAAACGGGAAACAGAGCTTAACTATCAAAGAAAACGAGGACCTTAAAAGTAATTGCAAGATATTCAAATCTGCCATAATTTCTGCAGGGAATAAAGTCCTTTACTGTACTTTGTGTGGTATAAATGTTATGTTTTGCCTTAGCAATGATAAGACTTAATACAAACTGACATTATGTTAACTTATACAAAATTCTTTGCTAGTGCTGATATGAATTAGCAATTATGTATACATGTCATGATCCTATCTTCGGTTTGTGCTGGTAATTTATGGTAATTTAGATTTCCCTAATACTCTTACATTTCACCTTATTCTTGAATATTGTGATAAAAGGAAACAAATTATCGTGTGATATTCATTTGGTGCAATACAGTATTGATAAATATATATCAGAACATTTTTTTCACCTTGTGATAGACTGTATGTACATGCGTACACACATGCATGCAGTAATACAAAATAGGATATCAAAGTGCAACTGTGTGAAATGCATGCGTATCGAAATTCACATATAATCACAAGCAGTCATAAATCTGCTTAAAATATAAACACAGACAGTAATATATTATAGTCTTTAAAGAACTCAATAGTGTATTGTACATGGATGTAAAATAGTTATCAAGTCTTACAAATTAAGATAATTCTTTCAAGGCATAACAAACTGATATGCAAGAGTATTTCTATCTACATGGAAATATATTCAGTCATACTCGTTGAAAACGAAAACACAGGTAGTAATATGCAGAGTCAGTTTATATTTCATATAATTTTGTAAAGCGAAATACAGGATCTTGCGAACAAACACACAAAGATGAGAAAAGAGAATATACGCAATTATTAGAATAGGGTTCAAATTGAGGTAAATTAATCTTATAATGTCTGCCTGACAGTAGAGTATATGAATAAAATGATTGCCAAATACAACACCTGTTAATAACATCAAAAACAGTGCAAAAATTTATATCAAAACAACTCAAATAAGACCTATATGGTGATGAAAAAAGTATCAAGCCATTGCTTGTAAACATACAATAGTGCATTCTTGAGAACGTACGGAAATTAATATACTTTTCTTTTGTATCTGCAAAAATGTTTAAGCTTCTTCATTTCAGATGTTATGTGATCCCTCATTCTAATGAAAATTAATATGCTTCGTACTATTGGGAACACAGGTCTATCTTTGTACGTTTTTCCTTTGCAAAATTTCGTATTAGCACAAATTATCCCTTTTATAACCAGTTTCCATATTGTACCGAAATATTTCCTTCCAATTCCTTCATATAAACCATTATTACTTTTGTGGTACAGTAAGTCTACCGAAGTTATCGATACTTTCTCCTTTATATATACCCATACTTTTATGCTGAAGGCTTGTGAAACAGAACAATGTTTTTTTTTTTTTCTATATTTGTGGTATATATTGAGAGGGTGAAGGCATGTACAGAACATCAGATTGGGGAAGAGCAGTGTGGTTTCAGAAGTGGTAGAGGATGTGTGGATCAGGTGTTTGCTTTGAAGAATGTATGTGAGAAATACTTAGAAAAGCAAATGGATTTGTATGTAGCATTTATGGATCTGGAGAAGGCATATGATAGAGTTGATAGAGATGCTCTGTGGAAAGTATTAAGACTATATGGTGTGGGAGGCAAGTTGTTAGAAGCAGTGCAGAATTTTTATCGAGGATGTAAGGCATGTGTACGTGTAGGAAGAGAGGAAAGTGATTGGTTCTCAGTGAGTGTAGGTTTGCGGCAGGGGTGTGTGATGTCTCCATGGTTGTTTAATTTGTTTATGGATGGGGTTGTTAGGGAGGTGAATGCAAGAGTTTTGGAAAGAGGGGAGAGTATGCAGTCTGTTCTGGATGAGAGAGCTTGGGAAGTGAGTCAGTTGTTGCTCGCTGATGATACAGCGCTGGTGGCTGATTCATGAGAGAAACTGCAGAAGCTGGTGATTGAGTTCGGTAAAGTGAAAGAAGAAAGTTGAGAGTAAACGTGAATAAGAGCAAGGTTATTAGGTACTGTAGGGTTGAGAAGTCAAGTCAATTGGGAGGTAAGTTTGAATGGAGAAAAACTGGAGGAAGTGAAGTGTTTTTAGATATCTGGGAGTGGATTTGGCAGCGGATGGAACCATGGAAGCAGCAGTGAATCATAGGGTAGGGGAGGGGGCGAAAATTCTGGGAGCCTTGGAGAATGTGTGGAAGTCGAGATCATCATCTCGGAAAGCTAAAATGGGTGCGTTTGAAGGAATAGTGGTTCCACCAATGTTATATGGTTGCGAGGCGTGGGCTATGGATAGAGTTGTGCGGAGGAGGGTGGATGTGCTGAAAATGAGATGTTTGAGGACAATATGTGGTGTGAGGTGGTTTGATCGAATAAGTAATGTAAGGGTAAGAGTGTGTGGTTGAGAGCAGAAGAGGGTGTTTTGAAATGGTTTGGTCACATGGAGAGTGAGTGAGGAAAGATTGACCAAGAGGATATATGTGTCAGAAGTGGAGGGAACGAGAAGTGCGAGACCAAATTGGAGGTGGAAAGATGGAGTGAAAAAGATTTTGAGTGATCGGGGCCTGAACATACAGGTTGGTGAAAGGCGTGCAAGGAATAGAGCGAATTGAAACGATGTGGTATACCGGGGTCGACGTGCTGGCAATGGATTGAACCACGGCATGTGAAGCATCTGGGGTAAACCATGGAAAGTTGTGTGGGGCCTGAATGTGGAAAGGGAGCTGTGATTTCGGTGCATTATTACATGACAGCTAGAGACAGTGTGAACGAATGTGGCCTTTGTTGTCTCTTCCTAGCGCTACCTCGCATACATGAGGGGGGAGGGGGTTATTTCATGTGTGGCGAGGTGTCAATGGAAATTAATAAAGGCAGACAGTATGAATTATGTACACGTGTATATATGTATATGTGTGTATATATATGTATACGTTGAGATGTATAGGTATGTATATTTGCGTGTGTGGACGTGTATGTATATACATGTGTATGTGGGTGGGTTGGGCCATTCTTTTGTCTGTTTCCTTGCGCTACCTCACTAACGCGGGAGACAGCGACAAAGCAAAATAAAAAAAAAATGAATACATAGTGTCATTATCCTTCGTGGATGAAAAAAAAAAAATCATTTCCAAACCATCAATTTCTACGATGATCGACTTGTGACATTCATCCTCATTCATTATCATAATCAAAATGTACCTCGGACATTTCAGTTGGAGAGGGTGTGATATCTATAAAGCTGAGGTAGGTGAAGGCTGCAAGTAGTTAATGCAAACCACTGAACCAAGTGCTGCAGTAGTACGGTTAAGTATCTGAGCAGCAAGATATATCTTTAACTGAACACTGGTGATATCAATTCTGCAAACAGGTTACAATTATGCCACACGATTTACCAGTTATAATACGATATTTGCATGAACACTCCTGCCTGTCCTTCTCGTAAGCAGGATATTGATACACTCCATCATTATACACTCCATCATTCGTCAGCGGTAAAGTTGGCCGATACTGAAATTATTAACTTCTCTCTCTTCACTGACGACTCTTCTTTCGTGTCACACTGATGCGTTGTTGTGTGAGGTTCGACATTCAATACATCATGAAAACAATACACAAACACAATCAACCATTCAAATATTTTATTGCAATCGTTATCAAACGTTAATCATTCCTTACAGCTGGAAAGACAAAACAATATATTGGCGACATGAACAACCTTCTTAACGTGAATAAATCAAACATACATACATTGAACAACCTTCATAACGTAAATAAATCAAACATACATACATTTTCCTCTACATATCGTAAAAGTATACATTGTCTTATGCTTATTATTGACACTTATATGTATTAAGCAATAATAAACCAATCAATTTATAGACAAATGAAACCTAATTTTTAGGTACAATTTAATACACCGCCCAGCCTACAGAGTTCCTGAAAGGTGTGGACGTGGTTCAATAGTTGATGGCTAGTCATCTTGTCTCCTGGTTGCCAGGTGTACACCATTTTTGCCCAAACATGTTCAATGACAATTTGGTCTGTTCGTTGCTGGCTTGTCCAGGAGCTACAGGGTGTCTTGTTCCTAAGTACCAGCGTTGAACAGCACGAGCAGTGTGGACGGGGCACCTATCGTTAATAGAAATGACAGGCCCGGCATGAAGAGGTAAACTCCTCGCCCGCAGAGAAGGTGGAAACGTTACTCCAGCACTTACTGCAACAGTCGTTGCAGTGAAGCAACCTCCAATGTGGAAAACGTCACCCAGGCCATGTAATGTCACTCTCCTCTACATGAAACATGTAAAGTGACATGAACAGGCCTCCTCGCTCATGCTGGCTCGGTCATATGTGCCTGCGAAACATTATGATTTTAACGCTTATTGTAGTGATTTGGCAAGATATATATCAATAGTGGTTTATAAACAGTATATCAACTTATGGTTACCAACATGAATTTCTGGTTACTATAACTATGCCGTTCTAAGTCTCTGAACAACAACAAGTTCTCAACGTCATATCGGTTACAGTTCCTCCTCCAGCAGTGAACCTTACCATGAGAGTTGGATATACACATCTCCTTCGTGAACACTGTTCAGACCAGATTCTGTTTCACTCAGAATGTGCCGTTCCCTCAGGCGTTCATTCCTCACGGGAGTTCTGTGGTGTGTTCCTTTGTCGTGCAAAATTAGCCTGCGGCTCAATGGAAAAATGTCTTATGCCCATCACGTTCGCTGGAGGGGGTTGCCTCTGCCGCTCATGTTCTCTCTGCCAACAATAAAACACAACCATGTTCACAAAGAATGGACACTCAGTTTCCTAAATTGAAAATCTAAATTTCAATTATCAAGTTTAGATAGTTATAAGCCTAATTTCATAACTTACAATCTACGTAATACCTTTAATATGAAAATGAGGTCACAATAATGACAAATATTTTCAAATATATTGCCTACTTCATTGTTACTCAAAACTTACGCATACCCATATATAGTTACCCGCGAACAGACACTTCGGATTTGGCTGATAATAAACTCCGATGCAGGCATTTCATTCCCTGTACATCATTCACCATTGCTGCTCCTTATCATTGCTCCTTATCACACTCTTATAACTTACATCAAGTCGTTAAGGTTACCGCTTTCCAACCTTCTTCTATTCCACTTCATGGTGTTGGTGGACAGGACAACTTCATGTGCGATGCCCAGTATGGAGAACACATTATCAAGGAGAGTGATCATGCGACCTCTGCGCACCAACCTCTCATCTCTCCAATTCATCCTAGCCTACGTCGCCGTGGTCCAGTAGAAGAGCTACCGTTCCCAGGCCAGACAACCCAACCTACCTCACCATAACTCAGTACAGAAGCCACCACTCACCTGCCATTTCTGGGCTACCACACCGCGACCCAGTATAGTAACCACCGCTTCGCGGCTGACCGAACCTAAACCTACCTCACAATGATCCAGTTTGGTAGCCACCACTCACCCGCCTATTCTAGCCTACCTCAACTTCACTCAATGCACTACCTCCCCGCCCACCCGACCGTAGCCTATGAAAATCTTACCTAACCTCCCAAGAAGCAGATTATTATAATGGAAATGTGCCATTATTATTGTGGTCTGCTGGTGTGAGAACGGATGAAGTGACCACATATAGGGGAGGATAGGCAGTGGGGCGAACTCTTAACACAATTTCTAATTTCTTTCACTGGCAACACGAAATTTCAAAAGGACCCGGTGGTCTGTTACCGTTTGAATTTTGCATATCCAAAACAGAGAACGTCATTCGGATGAGCTAAACTATCAATTTACCAAAACAATGTTAACTGTAATAACGTCCATGGCGGGTTACACATTTCAGGATGAATAATCATAAGCTGTCACCTGAGTGAATAGCAATATACTTCGAAGTCTCTGTCTACAGAGTTCATTGTTCTCTACATTTTCTAGCTGTTGTAACTACATTAAGTACACCTTACTATAGTTCACCACTCACTCTACATTAGTTACAACCATAAATCTACAAATGTTACTCTTACCCGACTAGAAATAAGACCTTTGTTTATGCAGAATTCAGTCAACTCAGAGCCGGGAGCACGAAGCCAGCTGGCAGCTACCGAGCTGGCGACCAGTCACCTGTGGTCACATATCCTCACCTTTCCACCACCACAAGACTTGTGTCAGCAAATTGAGTTTTACCCCAAGTGTCTCAGTGACCAGATTCTTACCTCTTCTCTAGTACCCTGAAACCTCTTCCACCAATACACTTGCCGGAACCCTTAACGCGTTACTGTCACTCACCACAACAACCACCCAGGAAATGAACGTATGAACCAGAAACAATCTTCGATTCCGCAATAAACGCGCTCGTCCGCCACCTCGAAGCAGAAGCGAGGCTTCATTGTATCGCAAAGCGTTGTCTCAACCAGTGAAATGACTTGCATGGCCTTTTATCATTTTGTAACGTTCGTTTTTGACTATACACTTACTAATATTCCATGTATTCGTGCTACATACACGTTACTAAAAAATCTATGCGGGAAAATTATTTTTGTTGCATAATAAAGAATATATATAGTAAAGGCGAGTCCGTCTATGTCAGTGCCAATGTAACAATTCGGATTCAGACATCGTCCACGTTTATAATGTATTCCGACTCTTCTGACATCAGTCAATTTCTAAACAATGTTTTACTTGTTTGTCTTTCTTTGGTCAACCACGACTGGAAAAAAAAAACAACTAATCTTAAGAACACATTTTGTCCTAGATGGTGGAAATTCAACGACATTTTTATCCCGATCTATAGATAGAACATCTGCCAGGACGGCCGTAGCCAGGACTAACAGCCTATTTCACCATTTACCACACTCACCATAGAAAGTGGAATTGCGTCGATGGTTTTCATTAACCACATATGTTCTTAGAGTACTTCCCTAACGTGCAATGAGAGGTGGACACAGAATCAACAGAAGTGTAAATATAACACACTAAAACATGAGCAATATACTCGTCCTGCTTTTAATGTGGTATTTCCTGAAACAACCTTTGTCGACGGAAATTTCCAAGCCACGTATGCCAACTGTCCTGATTAATTTACTTTTTTGTGGAGTGTCCCAGGCAGAAGGGTCATCTAAATGCCCTAATCAAAACATCTTATTAACGAGTATATACATATATGTCCAAATGTACGATAGTGCACTAAGATGGCCAGTTCTCTGACACACATAAGGTATTCGCTCCCTGCTAAACAAGAACGGCTCACTCCCTGAAGCATCAAAGCCGTGTTTTCCAATGACGTCTCACCAGATGACATACGTCAGCAAGTCATATCCTGGAGCGTGTTGGTCCGTCTCCTCCTGATAGAGGACGTCACACACTCCAAGACTGACGACTACGCCCAACACATACAGGCAATTCACTCTCTGACAGTAGGGTGTCAGCCACCGCCACGCGTCGGTGCTTTACTCCCTGCAGTGGCTCTCTCCCTGGGAGACTCCGGCAACTCGCTCCCTAACAAACAACCTTCTCCCTAATACCTAAAGCTCACATCACTCTCTAAAAGCTAAATATAATCGCAAGTCATCGACCAAAAATATATAATTCCCTAAGTGAAGCCTATTTTGATGACCCTTGGAGATAGACAGAGCTGCAAAATATCGTTTGGCACTGGTCAGCATAAACTCGAGTAAAGCTTTGCTTTGATAACCTGTGGTGCCCTAAACAGCTAAATAAAATCGTCTGGCTAAACCAAAGTTACCAATGTGCAGCCATACTTTGATGACTCATGAAGCCCGCACAAGTGTTAGGCCAGAAGAAAATTCTCAAGGTAAAACTCTACTCTGATGACCCATGTGTCCCACAAAACCTATATAAAACCGTCTAGCGTTAGCCTGAATACAAGTCTGGATGTAAATCTTTACTTTCACAACCCATAAACTAAGTTAGTTGAAAATAATCGTCTGGCATTAGCTGGATCAAATGTCCTAAAGGAACGGTTTAGTTTGGCGTCGTTGGTTCATTTCTCGACAATCTACTTCGACTAATTCGTTTACACACACACATTGCGGATTCCTACCTGACACACTATACACTATAAAGGTGAAAAGGAAGCGTTACTCACTATCGACAGGCATCGGTGGCTCAGTTTCTGATGCACGTCGGTAGCTTACTTCACCAAACATTACTTCGACGAACTCAAAAACTTTGCTCACTCTCCAACAGTCATCGATGAGCTTGGTCTCTAACACACGTGTGTCGGTAGCTCACTTCATGGCAGACCAAATTCGATTCTCTCTGACACACAAAGGTATGGCTTCCTACCTGACACACTAAAAACACTGCTCGCTCCCTGACAGACGTCAGTGGCATCGTGTCTCACACACATCGGTGGATCACTCCAAGATACACTACATTGCCTAACTCCGTTATCATTACTTCCTGCCTGACACACACGCTTCAGAGGCAAAAACACGTCAGTAGCTCTGTTTCTAACGTACGTGGGTAGTTCACGCCATGACACAATACATGACTAACTCAGTGATGCACAAGGCTGGCTTTCTGTCTCGCACTACTACAGTGGCAACAACACAAAACTGCTGCTCACTTCCTAACAAACTACCGTGGCAAAGAATGGTTGCTCACCCTGACAGATTGTCTGGCTCCGTCTCTAGCACATGTTGGCACCTCACTCTAGGACACACTATTCCCACTAACTCCCTGGCACATAAGGGCGGCTACCTATCTGTCGGTGGAGGAACGCTACTCACTCCCGAACAGACGTCAGTGGCTTCGATTCGACCACACGTCGTGGGATTATGCCCCGATGTACGATAGTTTACCAAGGCGGACTGTTGTTCTCTAGCACACGGCGAGAGGTTCTCTCCCCCTCAACAATGACAACACCCGACGCGTCCCCTAACATCAAAGCCGTTCACTTTCAAACGACCATCTCACCAGCTGACATGCGTCTTCACTTCATATCCTGGCGCATTGGCACTTTCCTTCCTGATACACGGCGGCAGATCACTCCAAGACAGACCAAGATGCATGACACATAACAGGCGAGTCATTCGCTAACACACAACAGTGTCTTACTGCCACGCGCTGGGCTCTCTCTCTCTCTCTCTCTCTCTCTCTCTCTCTCTCTCTCTCTCTCTCTCTCTCTCTCTCTCTAACGTGCTACGGCAAATCACTCCCTGACAAAACTATGGCTTCCCGGCTAACAATACCCTGAGAGCATAGCGCTCCCTGAGGAACCAAATGCTCCCTATCTTGACACAAGTCGGAGGGAGGGTCCCAGTTTGCCACATACCGTCATGTACATCATTATGTCGGTGGTTCACACCCAGACTCGACTAAGATTTAATACCTACAAAACTTACACGTGAATGAGGTACCACCCTCCTTGACTCGGCGAAGGTTTACCCCACTATTAAATTAACACGTGAAGGAGGTACCACCCTCCTTGACTCGGCGAAGGTTTACCCCACTATCAAACTTACACGTGAAGGAAGTACCACCCTCCTTGACTCGGCGAAGGTTTACCCCACTATCAAACTTACACGTGAAGGAGGTACCACCCTCCTTGACTCGGCGAAGGTTTACCCCACTATCAAACTTACACGTGAAGGAGGTACCACCCTCCTTGACTCGACGAAGGTTTACCCCACTATCAAACTTACACGTGAAGGAAGTACCACCCTCCTTGACTCGGCGAAGGTTTACCCCACTATCAAACTTACACGTGAAGGAAGTACCACCCTCCTCGACTCGACGAAGGTTTACCCCACTATCAAACTTACACGTGAAGGAGGTACCATCCTCCTCGACTCGGCGAAGGTTTACCCCACTATCAAACTTACACGTGAAGGAAGTACCACCCTCCTTGACTCGAAGGTTTACCCCACTATCAAACACGTGAAGGAGGTACCACCCTCCTTGACTCGACGAAGGTTTACCCCACTATCAAACTTACACGTGAAGGAGGTACCACCCTCCTTGACTTGACGAAGGTTTACCCCACTATCAAATTAACACGTGAAGGAGGTACCACCCTCCTTGACTCGGCGAAGGTTTACCCCACTATCAAACTTACACGTGAAGGAGGTACCGCCCTCCTTGAGGCAAGACGCTTGAGTGCTGTCATGACTGCTGCCTATCTCCCTCTTGCGATGTCAGCAGGCTACTGAGAGTGACGTGGTCCTCGACGGTGGACGGAAGGTCATCATATCCGACCCGTTGTTTGACTGGAATTATGGAAATGAACGGTTAATGTTATATTAAGACATGTTGTATATAACATCTACCAGTTTTTATGTGTGGGTTATGATAGAGCTGAAGTCATGGGTACATTATAGATTAATCTATTATCATCAGTCTTTGAATATTTGCTTAAAATGGGTGGCAACTGCAAGGACAAAAACCTCTAACTAGCAATGTTATCCTTACTATTCTTGTTCTGTGAAAATTTAGGGTAAACAAGATGCAATTGGATGTCATCATTTACCAGCAAAAGGAGCTTCAAAAGCTGGTCTCATTGTTTGTACACTGCAAACATAAAACTTTAGTCATTATTCCCATGTTGAGCTAAACTGCTAATTGAGGCAAATAACAATGTAACTAATAACCTATATGGCCTATAGGCCTAATTTCATAACTTATAATCTACGTAATACCTTTAATATGAAAATGAGGTTAATGACAAATATTTCCAAATATATTGCCTACTTCGGATTTGGCTGCTAATAAACTCCGATGCAGGTATTTCATTCTCTGTCATCATTCACCATTGTTGCCATGTTCCACCCCTTTTTCACACACTCATATAGCTTACATTAAGTCGTTAAGGTTACCGCTTTCCAACCTTCTATTCCACTTCATGGTGTTGGTGGACAGGTCAACTTCATGTGCGATGCCCAGTATGGAGAACACATTATCAAGGAGAGTGATCATGCGACCTCTGCGCACCAACCTCTCATCTCTCCAATTCATCCTAGCCTACGTCGCCGTGGTCCAGTAGAAGAGCTACCGTTCCCAGGCCAGACAACCCAACCTACCTCACCATAACTCAGTACAGAAGCCACCACTCACCTGCCATTTCTGGGCTACCACACCGCGACCCAGTATAGTAACCACCGCTTCGTGGCTGACCGAACCTAAACCTACCTCACAATGATCCAGTTTGGTAGCCACCACTCACCCGCCTATTCTAGCCTACCTCACCTTCACTCAATGCACTACCTCCCCGCCCACCCGACCGTAGCCTATGAAAATCTTACCTAACCTCCCAAGAAGCAGATTATTATAATGGAAATGTGCCATTATTATTGTGGTCTGCTGGTGTGAGAACGTATGAAGTGACCACGTATTGGGGAGGTTAGGCAGTGGGGCGAACTCAACACAATTTCTAATTTCTTTCACTAGCAACACGAAACTTTAAAAGGACCCGGTGGTCTGTTACTGTTTGTATTTTGCATATCCAAAACAAAGAACGTCATTCGGATGAGCTAAACTATCAATTTACCAAAACAATGTTAACTGTAATAACGTCCATGGCGGGTTACACATTTCAGGATGAATAATCATAAGCTGTCACCTGAGTGAATAGCAATATACTTCGAAGTCTCTGTCTACCGAGTTCATTGTTCTCTACATTTTCTAGCTGTTGTAACTACATTAAGTACACCTTACTATAGTTCACCACTCACTCTACATTAGTTACAACCATAAATCTACAAATGTTACTCTTACCCGACTAGAAATAAGACCTTTGTTTATGCAGAATTCAGTCAACTCAGAGCCGGGAGCACGAAGCCAGCTGGCAGCTACCGAGCTGGCGACCAGTCACCTGTGGTCACATATCCTCACCTTTCCACCACCACAAGACTTGTGTCAGCAAATTGAGTTTTACCCCAAGTGTCTCAGTGACCAGATTCTTACCTCTTCTCTAGTACCCTGAAACCTCTTCCACCAATACACTTGCCGGAACCCTTAACGCGTTACTGTCACTCACCACAACAACCACCCAGGAAATGAACGTATGAACCAGAAACAATCTTCGATTCCGCAATAAACGCGCTCGTCCGCCACCTCGAAGCAGAAGCGAGGCTTCATTGTATCGCAAAGCGTTGTCTCAATCCAGTGAAATGACTTGCATGGCCTTTTATCATTTTGTAACGTTCGTTTTTGACTATACACTTACTAATATTCCATGTATTCGTGCTACAAACACGTTACTAAAAAATCTATGCGGGAAAATTATTTTTGTTGCATAATAAAGAATATATATATATATTGTAAAGGTGAGTCCGTCTATGTCAGTGCCAATGTAACAATTCGGATTCAGACATCGTCCACGTTTATAAAGTATTCCGACTCTTCTAACATCTGTCAATTTCTAAACAATGTTTTACTTGTTTGTCTTTCTTTGGTCAACCACGACTGAAAAAAAAATGTGATCTTAAGAACACATTTTGTCCTTGATGATGGAAATTCAACATTTTTATCACTATTATAGATAGAACATCTGCCAGGACGGCCGTAGCCAGGACTAACAGCCTATTTCACCATTTACCACACTCACCATAGAAAGTGGAATTGCGTCGATGGTTTTCATTAACCACATATGTTCTTAGAGTACTTCCCTAACGTGCAATGAGAGGTGGACACAGAATCAACAGAAGAGTGTAAATATACCACACTAAAACATGAGCAATATACTCGTCCTGCTTTTAATGTGGTATTTCCTGAAACAACCTTTGTCGACGGAAATTTCCAAGCCACGTATGCCAACTGTCCTGATTGATTTACTTTTTTGTGGAGTGTCCCAAGCAGAAGGGTCATCTAAATGCCCTAATCAAAACATCTTATTAACGAGTATATACATATACGTCCAAATGTACGATAGTGCACTAAGATGGCCAGTTCTCTGACACACATAAGGTATTCGCTCCCTGCTAAACAAGAACGGCTCACTCCCTGAAGCATCAAAGCCGTGTTTTCCAATGACGTCTCACCAGATGACATACGTCAGCAAGTCATATCCTGGAGCGTGTTGGTCCGTCTCCTCCTGATAGAGGACGTCACACACTCCAAGACTGACGACTACGCCCAACACATACAGGCAATTCACTCTCTGACAGTAGGGTGTCAGCCACCGCCACGCGTCGGTGCTTTACTCCCTGCAGTGGCTCTCTCCCTGGGAGACTCCGGCAACTCGCTCCCTAACAAACAACCTTCTCCCTAATACCTAAAGCTCACATCACTCTCTAAAAGCTAAACATAATCGCAAGTCATCGACCAAAAATATATAATTCCCTAAGTGAAGCCTATTTTGATGACCCTTGGAGATAGACAGAGCTGCAAAATATCGTTTGGCATTGGTCAGCATAGAGTAAAGCTTTACTTTGATTCCCTGTGGTGCCCTAAACAGCTAAATAAAATCGTCTGGCTAAGCCAGAGTAAAGTTACCAATGTGCAGCTTTACTTTGATGACCCATGAAGCCCGCACAAGTGTTAGGCCAGAAGAAAATTCTCAAGGTAAAACTCTACTCTGATGACCTATGTGCCCCACAAAACCTATATAAAACCGTCTAGCGTTAGCCTGAATATAAGTCTGAATGTAATTCTTTACTTTCACAACCCATAAACCAAGTTAGTTGAAAATAATCGTCTGGCATTAGCTGGATCAAATGTCCTAAAGGGACGCTTTAGTTTGGCGTCGTTGGTTCATTTCACGACAATCTACTTCCACTAATTCGTTTATAAACACACATTGCGGATTCCTACCTTACACATTATAAAGGTGAAGAGGAAGCGTTACTCACTATCGACAGGCATCGGTGGCTCAGTTTCTGATGCACGTCGGTAGCTTACTTCACCACACATTACTTCGACGAACTCAAAAACTTTGCTCACTCTCCAACAGTCATCGATGAGCTTCGTCTCTAACAAACGTGTGTCGGTAGACACGTGTGTTGGCAGACCAAATTCGATTCTCACTGACAAAAAGGTATGGCTTCCTACCTGACACACTAAAAACACTGCTCGCTCCCTGACAGACGTCAGTGGCATCGTGTCTGATACACATCGGTAACTCACTCCAAGATACACTACATTGCCAAACTCCGTTATCATTACTGCCTGACACGCACGCTTCAGAGGCAAAAACACGTCAGTAGCTCTGTTTCTAACGTACGTGGGTAGTTCACACTATGACAATACATGACTAACTCCCTGATGCACAAGGCTGGCTTTCTATCTCACACTACTACAGTGGAGACAACACAAAACTGCTGCTCACTTCCTAACAAGCTACCGTGGGAATAAACAAAGGCAGAAAGTATGAAATATGTACATGTGTATATATGTATATGTCTGTGTGTGTATATATATGTGTACATTGAGATGTATAGGTATGTATATTTGCGTGTGTGGACGGCTATGTATATACATGTGTATGTGGGTGGGTTGGGCCATTCTTCCGTCTGTTTCCTTGCACTACCTCGCTAACGCGGGAGACTGACAAAACAAAATAAAAAAAAAAAAAAAATATATATATATATATATATATATATATATATATATATATATATATATATATATATTGGCTTTGTTGCTGTCTCCCGCGTTTGCGAGGTAGCGCAAGGAAACAGACGAAAGAAATGGCCCAACCTATCCCCATACACATGTATATACATACGTCCACACACGCAAATATACATACCTACACAGCTTTCCATGGTTTACCCCAGAAGCTTCACATGCCCTGATTCAATCCACTGACAGCACGTCGACCCCGGTATAACACATCGATTCAATTCACTCTATTCCTTGCCCTCCTTTCACCCTCCTGCATGTTCAGGCCCATGTGTTTAATTTGTTTATGGATGGGGTTGTTAGGGAGGTGAATGCAAGAGTTTTGGAAAGAGGGGCAAGTATGAAGTCTGTTGGGGATGAGAGAGCTTGGGAAGTGAGTCAGTTGTTGTTCGCTGATGATACAGCGCTGGTGGCTGATTCATGTGAGAAACTGCAGAAGCTGGTGACTGAGTTTGGTAAAGTGTGTGAAAGAAGAAAGTTAAGAGTAAATGTGAATAAGAGCAAGGTTATTAGGTACAGTAGGGTTGAGGGTCAAGTCAATTGGGAGGTGAGTTTGAATGGAGAAAAACTGGAGGAAGTGAAGTGTTTTAGATATCTGGGAGTGGATCTGGCAGCGGATGGAACCATGGAAGCGGAAGTGGATCATAGGGTGGGGGAGGGGGCGAAAATTCTGGGAGCCTTGAAGAATGTGTGGAAGTCGAGAACATTATCTCGGAAAGCAAAAATGGGTATGTTTGAAGGAATAGTGGTTCCAACAATGTTGTATGGTTGCGAGGCGTGGGCTATGGATAGAGTTGTGTGCAGGAGGATGGATGTGCTGGAAATGAGATGTTTGAGGACAATGTGTGGTGTGAGGTGGTTTGATCGAGTAAGTAACGTAAGGGTAAGAGAGATGTGTGGAAATAAAAAGAGCGTGGTTGAGAGAGCGGAGGAGGGTGTTTTGAAATGGTTCGGGCACATGGAGAGAATGAGTGAGGAAAGATTGACCAACAGGATATATGTGTCGGAGGTTGACGGAACGAGGAGAAGTGGGAGACCAAATTGGAGGTGGAAAGATGGAGTGAAAAAGATTTTGTGTGATCGGGGCCTGAGCATGCAGGAGGGTGAAAGGAGGGCAAGGAATAGAGTGAATTGGAGCGATGTGGTATACCGGGGTTGACGTGCTGTCAGTGGATTGAATCGGGGCATGTGAAGCGTCTGGGGTAAACCATGGAAAGCTGTGTAGGTATGTATATTTGCGTGTGTGGACGTATGTATATACATGTGTATGGGGGTGGGTTGGGCCATTTCTTTCGTCTGTTTCCTTGCGCTACCTCGCAAACGCGGGAGACAGCAAAAAAAAAAAAAAAAAAAAAAAAGTTACGAATTCTAAACTGATCCTTATCCTAGTAAGGACGTCAAATTTTATATTCCACAACACAGGATAACACTATCTTAAGATAAAGTCGAGGGATTAAATCAAACACCAGCATTAAAACCACTTATAATAAAAGAAACAAAGAGTACAAAATAACAACATGAATCGGGCACAAATCATTTACGATAACACTGAAATCGAGTTTAACATTCCAGGTAAGATTTCAAACCAGATCTCTTTCCTTTGTGACAATTTATCTTCGATAACATGATTCAAGATACACTTATTGTTAGCCACTTCTATGACAAGTTACAGTACTCCATGACACTCGAAACTAAATGACAGAGGCAGTACAACACCATAGAATCTATATCGCGCACTTCACTCGGCCTACGGGCTTTGGGACACGGAAAACCACTTACCTCCTTGGGCTAGAGAAGGAATCAAGGCCCAGCGGGTGTCAGAGGTTTTTATTACAAGTAGGAACGACTTGCTTCCTCCCCGTTATCCTATAGTGTCACCCTTGATTGGCTATAGGCCTAAGGTCCAGTGTGATTGGAGGAGGGTGGCTCCTAAGTGCCACTCCTACTTGGCTGGAGGGCCACAGGTCCAGCGGTGATTGGAGAAGGGGCTATCCATGAAACTGCTGGTTGGCTGAAGGATCCTAAGTCCGTTCCACATCTTGCCTAGAGCCGTAGGCTGACCGCCCAACTTGACCTGGTGCCTCGGATGAAAGGTCCAAGTGTTGTGGTTAACTGGCCCCACGGCCATATGGAATCTCCAGAAGTGTGGGAACGCACCAGGCCTAATGGTCCTGCTCTCCCCTCGGTCGTCCTGCCCTTACATATCACTTATACCATAACTACAAAGACACACACACATACATATATATACACGAACATGAGGGGACACACACACACACACACACACACACATGTTCGTAACAACCTTTGGAATCTCCAGAGGCGTGGGAACACAGCAGGCCTAATGGTCCTGCTTTCCCCTTGGCCGTCCAGCCATAAAATATCGCTTATACCATAACCAAAAAGACACACACACATACATATAGACGAACATGTTAAGTATTTCTTCATCAACAAGACCTAAAATTTGGAATGATTTACCAGTTAGAGTAAATGAAGGAAGTGTCCTGATACATTTAAGAACAGTTAGAAAATACTTTACTTCATCTCTGACTCACAATGCTTGTGTACGTCCTTAGGTACAAGAAACGTTACAGGTATATATTTGAATCATCTGTACACCTTTCTACTCTTACCAAAGTAATCCCAAAGCTTTTGATCTCCTCCACTATCACAAACAAGATTGACTAAAGAAGCAGAGGGAGATTTCATATTACTGAACTGCTGGGAGTTTCACAGAGCTTCAGAGCACTTGCAAGTGCCAGACCTTGAAAGTTGCTGGGTTAGGGAACAATCAACTTGAGATCAAATTACAACTTTTTTAATTTGATGTCACCCATCAAAGATTTTATGTCATTATGGTTTCAAGCATATGTACTTCTATTATGATGGTTAACTTAAATACCACAAATGTTCTTTTCTTTAAGCATACTTATAATTCACGACACCAATGCTGAAGCTGTGATGATCAGTAACAAATGCCTCTGAAAGACAATACATTTTGTCATGCTCTAAACATAGATTATGAATGAATAACAAAAGGGAAACAGCCATTAAAGTCTATTTGATAAAAGATGTCCACAATCAGGTAATCTATTGTCACATTTGACAAAAAATCATACTGTATACCAACAGTTGATATAACCTGGGGAAACAAGTGCACATTAATCAAGTTTCAAAAAGTTTGAAAGCAATGCATGTTAGCTATGTTATTACCTTAACAGCTGTGAACAACAAATATTTCCTCATCTATTATTTCCCTAATAGCTGCAACAATTACATTTCCATTTTATTCTCTTAATATCTATCCATATCTCTGCTGCCTATTCCCTTCGGGAATTCCCGTCAAGGGGGTGGCAGCGGCAAGTCTCCACTTATCCCTCGCATACATCATTCCAAGCATTCCTCTACCATATTTCTCTCTCTCCAATGTTCTTCAACTCTACTTCCTGTCTTGCATTCTTTCCACACACGCCCAAACCACCTCAAAGTATTACGTTTCACCCATCCCATCACTCCACAGTTCATTCCCTGCTAAAGCACCTCTCTCATTAATCCCTTCATTCTTTCTTCATTCCATCTAGTCACACCAAATGCTCCTCTCAAATAGATCATTTCCAGAGCCTGGATAATTGACCTCTGAGACTTGTTCCATGTCCAAGTTTTGGGCTGAAAAGGCCAGGGTTGGGAGGACTATGCTGTCCCTTAATCCTCTATACAACTCCATACTTATACCTCTACCCTTCATTATTCTATTAAGTGACCCAATGACTTTTATCACGTACTGCTTTCCCTGTATCTCTCCTTCCATATCACAAAACTTACCCAAACTCTTTAATTCTTTCACTTCTCCAGTCCTCCCCCCATATCCAAGCACAATTTAGTACACTTCCTTCTTTCACAATATACAGTTTCACAAAATCTATTCTTTCACTTTGCTTCTTTTCAAACAGCAATACTTTACTTTTACTTCCATTTACCTGCAATTGACTATGCTTACACACATACAAAACATACCACCAGCAAATCCTCTTAACTCTCAGCAAACTAAACAGTATCATCTGCAAATAGGCTTGCCACTAGCCACCATATCTCATTGGCACACTCCATCTCTGCACTCCCTTTCCCTAAGTTTGCTCTCATCTCTCATATCACTTCATCCTTATATACTAGGGATAGGGGAGAAAGAATACTTCCAAAATATTCCCTGCATGTCGTATAAGGCAACTAAGAGGTAGAAGCTGGATATCCTCCCCTCCAATTTTTATTTCCCAAAAGAGGGAAAATAAGCAAGGGATCAAGTGAGGATTTTCCCTCTAAGGCTGTTCTCCATTCTTGATACTACCTTGCTAAAGTGGGAAATGGCAAATATGTATAAAAAGAAAAAACATAGAGCGATGTGGTATCACACAGCCCAGCCTAATACCCACATAAATACCAAAACTCACTTAACTCTCCATCCACTCTTAGTAAATGCATTTGCTTCTCTATAGAAGTCTTTCTCACCATCCAACAGTTTTCTCCCTACCCCATATATCCTTAACACATCCAATACAGCATTCCACTCAACTCTGTCACACGCTTTCTCCAAATCCATAAAAGCTGCATGCAACCTTTCTACCTTTCACAAAATACTTTTCCACTGTCATCATCAAAAAGAAATATAATCCAAACATCCCTTTTCTTTCTTAAAACAAACTTGCTCCTCACTCATTCTGCATTCTGTCACTTCCATCACTCTTATCAATGAACATTCTTGCAAACACTTTTCCTGGTATACTTCAGTCTTTTTTTATTATCATTACTTTGCTTTGTCGCTGTCTCCGCGAGGTAGTGCAAGGAAACAAAAGAAAGAATGGCCCAACCCTCCCACATACACATGTATATACATAAACGTCCACACACGCAAATATACATACCTATACATCTCAATGTACACATATATATACATACACAGACATATAAATATATACACATGTACATAATTCATAGTCTGCCTTTATTTATTCCCATCGCCAACTCGCCACACATGGAATAACATCCCCCTCCCCCCTCATGTGTGCGAGGTAGCGCTAGGAAAAGGCAACAATGGCCCCATTCGTTCACACTCAGTTTCTAGCTGTCATGTAATAATGCACCAAAACACAGCTCCCTTTCCACATCCAGGCCCCACACAACTTTCCATGGTTTACCCCAAACGCTTCACATGCCGATTCAATCCATTGACAGCACGTCGACCCCGGTATATCACATCGTACCAATTCACTCTATTCCTTGCACGCCATTAACCCCCCTGCATGTTCAGGCCCCGATCACTCAAAATCTTTTTCACTCCATCTTTCCACCTCCAATTTGGTCTCCCACTTCTTCTCGTTCCCTCCATCTCCGACACATATATCCTCTTGGTCAATCTTTCCTCACTCATTCTCTCCATGTGCCCAAAACATTTCAAAACACCCTCTTCTGCTCTCTCAACCACGCTCTTTTTATTTCCACACATCTCTCTTACCCTTACGTTACTTACTCGATCAAACAACCTCACACCACACATTGTCCTCAAACATCTCATTTCCAGCACATCCATCCTCCTGCGCACAACTCTATCCATAGCCCACGCCTCACAACCATACAACATTGTTGGAACCACTATTCCTTCAAACATACCCATTTTTGCTTTCCGAGATAATGTTCTCGACTTCCACACATTCTTCAAGGCTCCCAGGATTTTCGCCCCCTCCCCCACCCTATGATCCACTTCCGCTTCCATGGTTCCATCCGCTGCCAGATCCACTCCCAGATATCTAAAACACTTTACTTCCTCCAGTTTTTCTCCATTCAAACTTACCTCCCAATTGACTTGACCCTCAACCCTACTGTACCTAATTACCTTGCTCTTATTCACATTTACTCTTAACTTTCTCCTTTCACACACTTTACCAAACTCAGTCACCAGCTTCTGCAGTTTCTCACATGAATCAGCCACCAGCGCTGTATCAATGTATACGTTGAGATGTATCGGTATGTATATGTGCATGTGTGGACGTGTATGTATATACATGTGTATGTAGGTGGCTTGGGCCATTCTTTCGTCTGTTCTCATGCACTACCTCACTAAAGCGGAAGACAGCGACAAAGTATAATAATAATAAAAAAAAAAAATAGCTTTCACACAATCCTCAAGCACAACCTTCTGTTTCCTTGCTAAATTACATATCAGATGCATTCACTTTATCACACATTTTCTGCCATACTTTAGCATTTCAGCTGTAATTCCATCATCTCCCATTGCTTTTCCTATCTTCAGCCTTATTATTGCCCTTCTTATATCCCTTTTTTGCTACTGGCTCTTGCACTTGTATCCTCTTCCTTCCATCCTCCATACCCATGCATGTGACAACTGCTACCTTCCCTTCTTCAACATTCATTAGTTCTTCAAAATACTCTTTCCATCTTCCTTTTACTTCCTTGTTTTGATTCATCAACTTCCCTTCCTTACTTCTCACATTACCATTTCCACTATTACATCTACCTCTTTCCAGTACAGTTTCTTATTTTCTCAAAAGTTTCACTCGACTTTCCTCCAAAATCTTCATCTACTCTTTCTTTGCTTTCCTCTATCAGCTTATGAACATTCCACTTACACATATCATATTCTTTCCTCCTCCTCTGCTGAACTTCCACAGCTACATTCATAGTGAGCCATGTACCATATGCCTTTTTCTTCTCTTCCACAGCATTTCTAATCTCTGTCCACCATGCACTGCCCCTTTTTAGAACTATATCTCAATCCCGTGCATCCAAATACTAATTATACAACCTTTAATAGCATTTTTCTAAACATTGTAAACACCTCATTCAAACATGACTGCACCCCTACATTCACAGCATTTCCATCTAAACTTCAGTTACCTTCCTTTCATATTTCCTCCCTACATTTTTTTTTTCATTTATCTTCTCCCTTGGCAACAATTCTAGCTTTCCATTCTTCCTTACAACATACCTCCTAATCCCTACAAGAACTGTGAAATGGTCGGAATCTCCAAAGAATCCTCTAACAACTCTAACATCTAGCACGACCTTTCTCAATATGACCACATTTCTCTCTCTCAAAACCATTTATACAGTCATTCAAATTTTCTAGATACATTACATTTCATCCTTACCTCATAGTCTTCAAATTCACAGGCAGATATACACATATTCATGCATACTTCACAATTCCAATCTTCCCTTTCACCCATACTATTCTTGATCCATTCCATCCATGCACTGTAACATCCTTCCAAACTCTTGTTGATAGCAGGATTGCACATTGTTCTTTCTCTCTTCCTTGATAATTTTCAATCATTCCAGTCCATATCACTCCTCCTTCCATCCCCTCTCATAACTTTCACTCATCATCTCCATTTTTACTCCATACACCCTGCCCAAAGATATGGGTATCCACAGTCCTCAGCACATCCAAAATATAACTTAAAAAAAAATTCTCTACAAGCTTCCTCTTTTTGCTTTCACCAGTCATCCAATTCACATTCACTGCCATCACCCTCAATCGCCTGCCTCTTTTACTTCTCAGAAATCTATTTAGACTCCAGTGCTGTTTCTTAGCCTTTTGTGCCTTACCCTTGACAGTCCACTGGCAGAGAGCAACTCCAGTGCAATGTTTCCAGAGTCAACAAGGCTCCTAAATTGTCCGAAAAACTACAAATACCTCAACTGTTTATATGTATTCAAATGATTGCCATGATGGAGTTGGGCAATGCCTCATCCTTTAATTCCACCCATAAGGGTGTAGTAACGAGGTCACCGCGAGAAGACAAAGTGAGACTTGGATGCTCTAGAGAACCAGGAGTATCCCCTTTAGGTACTGAAACTCAAAATCTTGTTCAAATTCTGTGCCTATCAAAGTAGCAGCACCTCCTAACCTTATTGGTTCAACTCCCAGCAAAAAATATAATGACTACTTACTTTTTCATCTTTAGTCTTTCTAAATTTATCAGTTTCCTTATTAGGAACCTGTGTGCATTCCTCAACTCTCTCTTCATCTTCTTTTCATTAAGGATCTGCAGCTCTAATGCTGTTAGTGCATCTCCATATACATTTTCATCACCTTTCCTTGCTGCAATTATTGCCGCCTTCTTCTTTTCCTTTATTTTGTCAATTACCGAGACTCTACTTTTCATTACCCAAACACCATCATATAAAGTCATTAAGTTATTTTCCTCAAATTTTATAGCAACATGTGCCTTTGGGTATGCAGGCCCACTACCATCCTTCTTTACTGTTGCTGTAACTTTCCGTTTTTTCTTGGTTTTACTCATTTCCATAGTCTTCCCTGAAGTACCAACTGCATCCTTTTGAGTCAGACCACCATGATTTTCTTCTTCCTTTGCTGGAGCTTCTTTCTTCTTCTTCTTCTTCTTCTTCTTTTTGCGTTTTTTCCTTTTGGACACTTCCTCATCCTCTTGCTTGTGGGCTACTTTCTGGTCTTCTTCCTTTCGGGTCACTTTTTGGTCTTCCACTTCTAAGTCTTCTCCCTCCACCTCCTGGACCTGTATAAGGTATAACTTACTGGAATAATTGAAAATGATGGATACATAACATTTATTTATACTGCCAAACTTGCACCTAATACTTGTTTCTTGTACATAAGACAAGGAAGGACATATGCATTTCCTATAACACTTTGTATCTATAAATCACTGTATATAAAAAAAGATAAAAGAATACTATAGGAGAAGAGGAATAAGAATAAGGAAACGAGGAAGATGACAAGGAGCGAGGGTACTTGTCTACTTTCAAGTATGTGTGACAAGATTCTGCCATTTGGATGGTCCAGCGCAAGCATAGCACTCGCCTCATATCTTGCGAGGTTGCACCAGGAAACAGACAAAGAATGGCCAATCCAATCGTAATGAAAGGGCTTACTATGAGAGATGTGTGGTAATAAAGAGTGTGGTCAACTGGGAGAGCAGAAGAGGGTGTATTGACACGGTTTGGTCACATGGAGGGAATGAGTGGAAAAATTGACAAAGAGGATATATGTGTCAGAGGATGAGGGAACGAGAAGTGGGAGACCAAATTCAAGGAGGATGGAACAGGGGGCAAGAAACAGTCCCCTCCTTGTATTTTAACTTTCTAAAAGGGGAAACAGAAGAAGGAGTCACGCGGGGAGTGCTCATCCTCCTCGGAGGCTCAGATTGGGGTGTCTAAATGTGTGTGGATGTAACCAAGATGAGAAAAAAGGAGAGATAGGTAGTATGTTTGAGGAAAGGAACCTGGATGTTCTGGCTCCGAGTGAAATGAACTCAACGGTATAGGGGAAGAGCGGTTTGGAAATGTCTTGGGAGTAAAGTCAGGGGTTGGTGAGAGGACAAGAGAAAGGGAAGGAGTAGTACAACTCCTGAAACAGGAGTGGTGGGAGTATGTGATAGAGTGTACGAAAGTAAACTCTAGATTGATATGGGTAAAACTGAGTGGATGGAGAGAGATGGGTGATTATCGGTGCATACGCACATGGGCATGAGAAGAAAGATCATGAGAGGCAAGTGTTTTGGGAGCAGCTGAGTGAGTGTTAGTAGTTTCGATGCACAAGACCGGGTTACAGTGATTGGTGACCTGAATGCAAAGGTGAGTAATCTGGTAGTTGAGGGAATAATTGGTGTACATGGGTTGTTCAGTGTTGTAAATGGAAATGGTGAAGAGCTTGTAGATTTCTGCACTGAAAAAGGACTGGTGACTGGGAATACCTGGTTTAAAAAGAGATATACATAAGTATATGTATGTAAGTAGGAGAGATGGCCAGAGAGAGTTATTGGGTTACCTGTTAATTGTTAACTGATAGGTGTGCAAAAGAGAGACTTCTGGATGTTTATGTGCTGAAAGGTGCAACTGGAGGGATGTCTGATCATTATACTGTAGAGGCGAAGGTGAAGATTTATAGAGGTTTTCATAAAAGAAGAAGGTTGGGGTGAAGAGAGTGGTGAGAGTAAGTGAGCTTGGGAAGGAGACTTGTATGAGGAAGTACCAGGAGAAACTGAGTACAGAATGGAAAATGGTGAGAACAAAGAAAGTAAGGGGAGTGGGGTTGGAATGGGATGTATTTAGGGAAGCAAAGACAGCTTGCGCAAAAGATGCTTGTAGCATGAGAAGCGTGGAGGTGGGCAGATTAGAAAGGGTAGTGAGTGGTGGGATGAATAAGATTATTAGTGAAAGAGAAGAGAAAAGCATTTGAACAATTTTTGCATGGAAATAATGCACATGACTGGGAGATGTATAAAAGGAGGCAGGAGGTCAAGAGAAAGGTGCAAGAGGTGAAAAAGAGGGCAAATGAGAGTTGGGGTGAGAGAGTACCATTAAATTTTAGGGAGAACAAAGAGATTTTTGGAAGGAGGTAAATAAAATGCGTAAGACAAGGGAACAAATGGGAACATCAGAATGGGGTTAATGGGGAGGTGATAACAAGTGGTGGTGATGTGAGAAAGAGATAGAGTGAGTATTTTGAAGGTTTGTTGAATGTGTTTGATGATAGAGTGGCAGATATAGGGTGTTTTGGTCGAGGTGGTGTACAAAATGAGAGGGTTAGGGAGAATGATTTGGTAAACAGAGAAGAGGTAGTAAAAGTTTTGCGGAAGATGAAAGCTGGCAAGGCAGCGGGTTTGGATGGTATTACAGTGGAATTTATTAAAAAAGGAGGTGACTGTACTGTTGACTGGTTGGTAAGGTTATTCAATGCCTGTATGATTCATGTTGAGGTGCCTGGGGAATGGCAGAATGCTTGCATAGTGCCATTGTAGAAAGGCAAAGGGGATAACAGTGAGTGCTCATATTACAGAGGTATAAGTTTGTTGAGTATTCCTGGGATATTATATGGGAGGGTATTGATTGAGAGGGTGAAGGCATGTACAGAGCATCAGATTGGGGAAGAGCAGTGTGGTTTCAGAAGTTGTAGAGGATGTGTGGATCAGGTGTTTCCTTTGAAAAATGCATGAGAAATATTTAGAAAAGCACATGGATTTGTATGTAGCATTTATGGATCAGAAGGCATATGATAGAGTTGATTAGAGATGCTCTGTGGAAGGTATCAAGAATATATGGTGTGGGATGTAAGTTGTCAGCAGCAGTGAAAAGTTTTTTTGATAGAGGATGTAAGGCATGTGTACATGTAGGAAGAGAGGAAAGTGATTGGTTCTCAGTGAATGTTCGTTTGTGGCAAGGGTACATGATGTCTTCGTGGTTGTTTAATTTGTTTATGAATGGGGTTGTTAGGGAGGTAAATGCAAGAGTTTTGGAAAGAGGGGCAAATATGCACTCTGTTGTGGATGAGAGAGCTTGGAAAGTGAGTCAGTTGTTGTTCTCTGATGATACAGTGCTGGTGGCTGATTCGTGCGAGAAACTGCAGAAGCTGGTGACTGAATTTGGTAAGTGTGTCAAAGAAGAAAGCTGAGAGAAAATGTGCATAAGAGCAAGGTTATTAGGTACAGTAGAGTTGAGGGACAAGTCAATTGGGAGGTAAGTTTTAATGGAGAAAAACTGGAGGAAGTGAAGCGTTTTAGATATCTGGGAGTGGATTTGGCAGTGGATGGAACCATGGAAGCGGAAGTGAATCATAGGGTGGGGGAGAGGTCAAAAGTTCTGGGAGCATTGAAAAATGTGTGGAAGTCAAGAGCATTATCTTGGAAAGCAAAAATGGGTATGTTTGAAGGAATAGTGGTTCCAACAATGTTATATGATTGCATCACCAGTGCTGTATCATCAGCAAACAACAACTGACTCACTTCCCAAGCTCTCTCATCCACAACAGAATGCATACTTGCCCCTCTTTCCAAAACTCTTGCATTCACCACCCTAACAACCCCATCTATAAACAAATTAAACAACCATGGAGACATCACACACCCCTGCCGCAAACCTACATTCACTGAGAACCAATCACTTTCCTCTCTTCTTACACGTACACATGCCTTACATCCTCGATAAAAACTTTTCACTGCTTCTAACAACTTGCCTCCCACACCATATATTCTTAATACCTTCCACAGAGCATGTCTATCATATGCCTTCTCCAGATCCATAAATGCTACATACAAATCCATTTGCTTTTCTAAGTATGTCTCACATACATTCTTCAAAGCAAACACCTGATCCACACATCCTCTACCACTTCTGAAACCACACTGCTCTTCCCCAATCTGATGCTCTGTACATGCCTTCACCCACTCAATCAATACCCTCCCATATAATTTACCAGGAATACTCAACGAACTTATACCTCTGTAATTTGAGCACTCACTCTTATCCCCTTTGCCTTTGTGCAATGGCACTATGCAAGCATTCCGCCAATCCTCAGGCACCTCACCATGAATCATACATACATTAAATAACCTTACCAACCAGTCAGCAATAAAGCCACCCCCTTTATTAATAAATTCCACTGCAATACCATCCAAACCTGCTGCCTTGCCAGCTTTCATCTTCTGCAAAGATTTTAGTACCTCTTCTCTGTTTACCAAATCATTTTCCCTAACCCTCTCACTTCGCACACCACCTCGACCAAAACACCCTGTACCTGCCACTCTATCATCAAACACATTCAACAAACCTTTAAAATACTCACTCCATCTCCTTCTCACATCACCACTACTTGTTATCACCTCCCCATTAGCCCCCTTCAATGAAGTTCCCATTTGCTCCCTTGTCTTACGCACTTTATTTACCCCCTTCCAAAACATCTTTTTATTCTCCCTAAAATTTAATGATACTCTCTCACCCCATCTCTCATTTGCCCTCTTTTTCACCTCTTACACCTTTCTCTTGACCTCCTGCCTTTCTTTTATACATCTCCCACTCATTTGCATTTTTTCCCTGCAAAAATCATCCAAATGCCTCTCTCTTCTCATTCACTAATAATCTTACTTCTTCATCCCACCACTCACTACCCTTTCTAATCAACCCACCTCCCACGCTTCTCATGCCACAAGCATCTTTTGTGCAAGCCATCACTGCTTCCCTAAATACATCCCATTCCTCCCCCACTCCCCTTACCTTCTTTATTCTCAACTTTTTCCATTCTGTACTCAGTCTCTCCTGGTACTTCCTCATACAAGTCTCCTTCTCAAGCTCACTTACTCTCACCACTCTCTTCACCCCAACATTCTATCTTCTTTTCTGAAAACCCCTACAAATCTTCGCCTTTGCCTCCACAAGATATTGATCAGACATTTCTCCAGTTGCACCTCTCAGCACATTAACATCCAAAAGTCTCTCTTTTGCGCACATATCTATTAACATGTAATCCAATAACGCTCTCTGGCCATCTCTCCTACTTACATACGTATACTTATATATATCTCGCTTTTTAAACCAGGTATCCCCAATCACCAGTTCTTTTTCAGCACATAAATCTACAAGCTCTTCACCATTTCCATTGACAACATTGAACATCCCATGTACACCAATTATTCCCTCAACTGCCACATTACTCACCTTTGCATTTATATCACCCATCACTATAACCCGGTCTCGTGCTGCAAAACTACTAACACACTCACTCAGCTGCTCCCAAAACACTTGCCTCTCATGATCTTTCTTCTCATACCCAGGTGCATATGCACCAATAATCACCCATCTCTCTCCATCAACTTTCAGTTTTACCCATATCAATCTAGAGTTTACTTTCTTACACTCTATTACATACTCCCATCACTCCTGTTTCAAAAGTAGTGCTACTCCTTCCCTTGCTCTTGTCCTCTCACTAACCCCTGACTTTACTCCCAAGACATTCCAAAACCACTCTTCCCCTTTACCCTTGAGCTTCATTACACTCAGAGCCAAAACATCCAGGTTCCTTTCCTCATACATACTACCTATCTCTTCTTTTTCCTCACCTTGGATACATCCACACACATTTAGACATCCCAATCTGAGCCTTCGAGAAGGATGAGCACTCCCCGCGTGACTCCTTCTTCTGTTTCCCCTTTTAGAAAGATAAAATACAAGGAGGGTAGGGTTTTCAGCTCCCGCTCCCGTCCCCTTTAGTCGCCTTCTATGACACGTGAGGAATGCATGGGAAGTATTCTTTCTCCCCGATCCCCTATATATATATATTATTATCATTTTTTAAAATTATTATACTTTGTCACTGTCTCCCGCGTTAGTGAGGTAGCGCAAGGAAACAGATGAAAGAGTGGCGCAACTCACCCACATACACATGTATACACATACACGTCCACACACGCAAATATACATACCTATACATCTCAACATATACATATAAATACTCACAGACATATAAATATATACACATGTACATAATTCATACTGTCTGCCTTATTCATTCCCATCGCCATCCTGCCACACATGAAATAACAAACCCCTTCCCCCACATGTGCACAAGGTAGCACTAGAAAAAGACAACAAAGGCCACATTTGTTCACACTCAGTCTCTAATTGTCATGTATAATGCACCGAAACCACAGCTCCCTTTCCACATCCAGGCCCCACAGAACTTTCCATGGTTTACCCCAGACGCTTCACATGCTCTGATTTAATCCATTGACAGCACGTCAACCCCGAAAAACCACATCGTTCCAATTCACTATATTCCTTGCACGCCTTTCACCCTCCTGCATGTTCAGGCCCCTATCACTCAAAATCTTTTTCACTCCATCTTTCCACCTCCAATTTCGTCTCCCACTTCTCCTCGTTCCCTCAACCTCTCACACATATATCATCTTTGTCAATCTTTCCTCACTTATTCTCTACATGTGACCAAACCATTTCAATACACCCTCTTCTGCTCTCTCAAACACACTTTTTAGTACCACACATCTCTCTTACCCATTTATTATTTACTTGATCAAACCACCTCAACATTTCATTTCCAATATATCCACCCTCCTCCGTGCAACCCTGTCTGTAGCCCATGCCTTGCAACCATGTAACTTTTTTCGAACCACTATTGTTTGAAACGCACCAATTTTTGCTCTCTGAGATAACGTTCTTGCTTTCCACACATTCTTTAATGCTCCCAGAACCTTCGCCCCCTCCCCCATCCTGTTACTCACTTCTGCTCACAGGGTTCCATCCACTGCTAAATCCACTCACAGATATCTAAAACACTTCACTTCCTCGTTTTTCTCCATTCAAACTTACCTCCCAAGTTACTTGTCCCTCAACCCTACTGAACCTAATAACCTTACTCTTATTCACATTTACTCTCAGCTTTCTTCTTTCACATACTTTACCAAACTCAGTCACCAACTTCAGCATTTTCTCACTCGAATCAGCCACCAGCACTGTATCATCAGTGAACAACTGACTCACTTCCCAAGCCCTCTCATCCACACAACAACTGACTCACTTCCCAAGCCCACTCATCCACAACATCCCTTTCTCATAAACTCTTGCATTCACCTTCCTAATAACCCCATCCATAAACAAATTAAACAACCATGGAGACATGATGCACCCCTGCCACAAACCGACATTCAATGATAACCAATCACTCTTCCTACCCGCACACATGCCTTTCATCCTTGATAAAAGCTTGCATATACATACATACACATATCAACATATACATACACATACACAGACATATACATATATACACATGTACATATTTGTACTTGACTACCTTCATCCTTTCCCAGCTCTAACCCGATCCACTGGAAACAGCATTGCCACCCCCTTCATCAGTGACATAGTGCCAGGAAAACATAAAAAAAGGCCACATTCCTTCACACTCAGTCTTCAGCTGTCATGTGAAATGTACTGAAACCACAACTCCCTATCCACATCCAGGCCCCAGAGACCTTTCCATGGTTTGCCCCAGACGTTTCACATGTCCTGGTTCGGTCCACTGACAGCACGTTGACCCCCGTATACCACATCGTTCTAATTCACTCTATTCCTTGCATGCCTGCACGTTCAGGCCCTGATCGCTCAAAATTGTTTTCATTCCATCCTTACACCTCCAATTTGGTCTCCTGTTTCTCCTTGTTCCCTCCACCTCTGACACATATATCCTCTTTGTCAACCTTTCCTCACTCATTCTCTCCATATGTCCAAACTCTTTCTATTCTGATCAAATTCAGTATCTATTGAATCAGTAACACTATCATTAGTGCCCTAGTCACTGATTTGCTGGGCCGAGCACACATGGCTATGTACTGCGAAAAGCAAGGAGCAAGCATATGGGTTACGGAAAAATAGGATTTTATTCCACAATTAATTACTGTTAAGCATAATGCATCTCTGTATAATTCAAAAGTTTGCACTTGAATTCTTTTGCAGAGAAGAAAAAACCTGTATAAGTACAGCTGCAGTGGTTATGCGAGGAGCCTGTATATCTATGGTTTCAGAGATTAAGGGAAAAGTTATTACAAGGTTATAGTAGTAGTTGGTAGGCAACCAACAGCCAGGAAGGTATGTTATCGGTACTACCCACCTGGGTATTGGGAGGATTCGTGATACTTCTGTAGTAAGCCAGCACTTCAGTGGTTGTAAAGTTGCACTGCTCTGACACAGGTAGCTGTCTTTCCTTTCTGCCTCACCCACACATGCATGTGGACTAATGGCTTTCTGTCCACAAACATACAATCTCTCCTTGTTATACATAACACCTGACAACACTTAACTCACACAGTTCACTGTTCATAACTCCAGATTTTCCTGCAGTGAGCAATATGCACTTACCCTACACTTTGGCAAAATGGTAGGAGCCGTAGAAAGCAGTAGTTGTTAGGAACATTTAGGGAGGAGCATTAAGCAGAAACATTAGGTAGTAGTAGTAGGCAGGATCGTTAGGAAGACACATTAGGTAGTAGTAGTCATTAGTAGCATTAGGTAGGAGCTCTGCAAACACTGCACTAGAGTGGCCTGTTAAGGGTGAGGCACTACAGGCTAAGAAGTGGCAATGGAGTCCACTAGTTATGGAGAATCTATTGCCATGGCCACCACCCCCTTGAGGGAGTTACAGTTGAAAGAGGTATCAGAGATATACACAGATAGATAGAAGTTATTACAAAGATTTGATCCAAAGGCAGAGCCTAAAAGTAAGCTTTCCTCAAAAATGAAAAAAATGAGATAACATCAAGCATTATTCATCAACCTATAATTATTCCCAAACCAATTTCTATGAATGATTCCAAATGTTATCCCGGATGCAGGCCATGGCTGCACTACTTCCAAAATCAGGGAAATGTAAACTTCTTTGGAATGAGAAGTTCTTTAATGAGACTGTACTCCCTGCGATACAGACCCACTAATGGGGGTCTTTTCATTCACAGTGTAATCACGAACAGATGGAGTCCAGTCACAGCAATCAATAAACTGGATAAAAACCTCCAAATCCTATCTGACTAAGCCTGTCTTGGGGAAAATTCATGTAAATGATACTATGAAAAAACTATCCTTTGTTCTTCTGCTGACCACTCAAATTCTAACCAAAGGGCATTCTAGTGTCTTCTTGGGTATCTCTCAAACCCCAAGCATAACTGAGGTCAGTTGATTGCAATCAAACTGAAAACTCTTCCATGAGAAGGATGAAGGAGCAAAATGACAAGGTCAACAGTAATCAAGCTCCCTGAATGTCTAAGTTCAACTTACATTAGACACATAAACACATTTCTTTTATCAAGAATTTCAGTTCACAGATGCTCTTCAGCATGAAATAGCATAAAATTTGTTCTCAGATATGGAACCTAGTTAAAAGGACACAAAAATCCTTGTACAAATATGACATTCAAAGGTTTTTGAAGAAACATACGCAATGCATTAATAATATGTTTACCCTATAGTTCGAATCAATTCAATTGTTCTCTCTCTTCTGCAAATTCCAGAATATTTTATTCCATTCTGAAGGCTGGTTGTCCACTTACTTTTTCTCCCTGTTTCTCCTGTGATGGTTTTGCAGTTGCTTCTATGTCCTTTTGCTTCTCAGTCAATTTCATTCTTAAGGCTCTTTTGTCCTTCTGTTTTCTCTTTCTCTCTTTAATTAATTCTGACCCTTTACCTGCCTTCTGTCCAATCTTCTTAGCATTTTCCTCACCTTTAGGTCTTGTTATGCTAACCATTTTCAGCTTCTTGGCACCACCTGAGGACAATTAATGAATAAAGTTTCATTTCAGGCAAATCAAACATAAGCATTAGGACAGGCATGAAAAAGGCTTTATCACTGTAATTTCCAATACAACAGGGAAGTAAATTAAACGAACTATAGTACTCTATGGTTGAGTGCATTTCAATAAATAGGCATTATTTCTATTCAAAATTCAATTATTTCAGTTACAGTGTACAGGCATTACAGACATGAAGAAATGTACAAATCTGGAAAAAAAAGACCATATCTATGAACTCCTTACACTTAGTGCCTAGATCAAAGGGAAAGTATTTTTGGTATGTAAAATTCTGGGAGCCTTGAAGAATGTGTGGAAGTCGAGAACGTTATCTCTGAAAGCAAAAATGGCGATGTTTGAAGGAATAGTGGTTCCAACAATGTTGTATGGTTGTGAGGCGTGGGCTATGGATAGAGTTGTGTGCAGGAGGGTGGATGTGCTGGAAATGAGATGTTTGAGGACAATATGTGGTGTGAGGTGGTATGATCGAGTAAGTAATAATAGGGTAAGAGAGATGTGTGGTAATAAAAAGAGTGTGGTTGAGAGAGCAGAAGAGGGTGTTTTGAAATGGTTTGGTCACATGGAGAGAATGAGTGAGGAAAGATTGACCAAGAGGATATATGTGTCAGAGGTGGAGGGAACGAGGAGAAGTGGGAGACGAAATTGGAGGTGGAAAGATGGAGTGAAAAAGATTTTGAGTGATCAGGGCCTGAACATGCAGGAGGGTGAAAGGCGTACAAGGAATAGAGTGAATTGGAACGATGTGATATACCGGGGTCGACATGCTGTCAATGGATTGAACCAGGGCATGTGAAGCGTCTGGGGTAAACCATGGAAAGTTCTGTGGGGCCTGGATGTGGAAAGGGAGCTGTGGTTTCGGTGCATTATTACATGACAGCTAGAGACTGAGTGTGAACGAATGGGGCCTTTGTTGTCTTTTCCTAGCACTACCTCGCACACATGAGGGGGGTGGGGGTTGTTATTCCAAGTGTGGCGAGGTGGCGATGGGAATGAATAAAGGCAGACAGTATGAATTATGTACAAGTGTATATATGTATATGTCTGTGTGTATATATATGTATACATTGAGATGTATAGATATGTATACTTGCGTGTGTTGGACGTGTATGTATATACATATGTATGTGGGTGGGTTGGGCCATTCTTTCATCTGTTTCCTTGCGCTACCTCACTAACGCGGGAGACAGTGACAAAGCAAAATAAATATATAAATAAAATAAAGTATGTTACAATGCCCACAGTCAGTTGCAATCAAGTTTAAAAAACACAGTCTATATACATCAGTAATTTACCTGTTTACTTTTGAATCATCATAGGTTTTCAGTATTGCCTGGAATTCAAGAAGCACACATTTTAACTCAGGAATCTTTATCCCAAGGGATATGTCATTTTGTATAAAACATAAGAACATAACAAGTGAGGCCACTGCAAGAGGCCTACTGGCCCATGGTAGGCAGGTCCCAAGTCAGTCTACCTTATAACCAACAGCCTGAACCCATAAACATATAACCTTCGTTTAAAGCTACCTAAAGACCTAGTTTCCACTACTGTACTTGGCAGCTGCTGGTTCCATAAATCTATTACCCTATTCCCAAACCAATATTCACCCACATCAGAACTGAATCTTTATTTTCTAATTTAATTCCATTATTTCTTGTCCTATCCGGTGGTACCATTTTAAGAACTTTATTCATGTTATCTTTATTGATGCCCTTCACCAATAAAAAAAAAAACTTCAATCATAACCCCTATAGCCCTCCTCCTCCTCTTATGTGAGTGTAAATTCAGTCTTTTAAACCTTTCTTCATAAGTAAGGTTTCTAATTCCAGGAATCATTTTTGTAATTTGCATTTGTACTCTCTCAATAACTTATATCAACTGCATAGTATGGAGGCCAAAACTGTACCACATACTCCAAATGTGGTCTCACTAGAGCTAAATAAAGTTGCAATAATACTCTAGGAGTATTAATGAACCCTAACATCCTTATTACAAAGCAACTATATTATCACATATGATTTAATTTGCCGTTCCTTCATGATCCTCCTCGCTATCGGTTTCTCTATAAATAAAAAATGTAGATACCTCAGACAATAATATTCAATATGCCTAATTAATCGATACAAATAATTCACACCTGAGAAGAACAAAGGTTAATAGCTTCGAGAACCCAATGCTAAAAAAAAAAAAAAGTTTATTTCCCTCTACTCATCACAAGCCTCTTCTCACTTTTGGTTGAAAAAGTTCAAAGTTCATTGAATTTCTCTCACAGGGTCTACTGGTATGTGTTGACCAAACCCGTAAGTTTTAGCTAACCTAACCCTAAATTGGAGCTTTAGCTTATATGATTGCAGGAACTAAGGCTGTGATGACCAGACAAATTGTGGACTAGTATTGACGAAACAATAATATCCAAACTATATCAATGATCACAACGCTTCCCTTAACAGACCTATCAAACACACTCAATGGTATACTGTATGAACTTGACACTATGCTAATACAACTCGACTCACTAAAACCTATACTTCTTACTTTTTCTTCCTGTTTATTAGGCTGATAGTTGACCAATTCTTTTGTAACACGTGTTGTCGAACTAGAACCGTGTTTTGTTTATCCTTGGCGGCATCTGGAGAAATGCCGGTGACGTCATAATTACGTTCACATTTACAGGAAATAAAGCTATCAGTTAACTATTTGCATATATTCAGTATAAGTTAAGCAGACTTACATCAATGGTATCCTGTATATCATCAAAACTGGATAATATCGGATGACACTTTTCTCTCAATCAATTTTATATTTCATTATTTTTTGGACCTGCATACATATATATGCATCATTAACAGGAATATCTCTCTCCGACACACACACACACACACACACACATATATATATATATATATATATATATATATATATATATATATATATATATATATATATATATATATATATATTATTTTTATTTTATTATACTTTGTCGCTGTCTCCCGCGTTTGCTAGGTAGCGCAAGGAAACAGACGATAGAAATGGCCCAACCCCCCCCCCCCCATACACATGTATATACATACGTCCACACACGCAAATATACATACCTACACAGCTTTCCATAGCTTACCCCAGACGCTTCACATGCCTTGATTCAATCCACTGACAGCACGTGCTATATATATATATATATATATATATATATATATATATATATATATATATATATATATATATATATATCCCTTGGGATAGGGGAGAAACAATACTTCCACGCATTCCTCACGTGTAGTAGAAGGCGACTAAAGGGGACGGGAGCTAAGAATAGAAACCCTCCCCTCCTTGTATTTTAACTTTCTAAAAGGGGAAACAGTGTTCAGTGTTGTAAATGGAAATGGTGAAGAGCTTGTAGATTTATGTGCTGAAAAAGGACTGGTGATTGGGAATACCTGGTTTAAAATGAGAGATATACATAAGTATACGTTTGTAAGTAAGAGAGATGGCCAGAGAGCGTCATTGGTTTACGCATTCATTGATAGGCGCGCAAAAGAGAGACTTTTGGATGTTAATGTGCTGAAAGGTGCACTGGAGGGATGTCTGATCATTATCTTGTGGAGGCGAAAGTGAAGATTTGTAGAGGTTTTCAGAAAAGAAGAGAGAATGTTGGGGTGAAGAGAGTGGTGAGAATAAGTGAGATTGGATAGGAGACTTGTGTGAGGAAGTACCAGGAGAGACTGAGTACAGAATGGAAAAAGGTGAGAACAAAGGAAGTAAGGGGAGTGGGGGAGGAGTGAGATGTATTTAGGGAAGCAATGATGGTTTGTGCAAAAGATGCTTGTGGCATGAGAAGCATGGGAGGTGAGTAGATTAGAAAGGGTAGTGAGTGGTGGGATGAAGAAGTAAGATCATTAGTGAAAGAGAAGAGAGAGAAGCATTTGGATGATTTTTGCAGGGAAATAATGCAAATGACTGGGAGATCTATAAAAGAAAGAGGCAGGAAGTCAAGAGAAAGGTGCAACAGGCGAAAAAGAGGGCAAATGAGAGTTGGGGTGAGAGAGTATCATTAAATTTTAGGGAGAGTAAAAAGATGTTTTGAAAGGAGGTAAATAAAGTGCATAAGACAAAGGAACAAATGGGAACATCAGTGAAAGGGGCTAATGGGGAGGTGATAACAAGTAGTGGTGATGTGACAAGGAGATGGAGTGAGTATTTTGAAGGTTTGTTGAATGTGTTTGATGACAGAGTGGCAGATATAGGTGTTCTGGTCGAGGTGGTGTGCAAAGTGAGAGGTTTAGGGAGAATGATTTGGTAAACAGAGAAGAGGTAGTAAAAGCTTTGCGGAAGATGAAAGCCGGCAAGGCAGCACGTTTGGATGGTATTGCAGTGGTATTTATTAAAAAAGGGAGTGACTGTATTGTTGACTGGTTGGTAGGATTATTTAATGTATTAACTCATGGTGAGATGCCTGAGGATTGGCGGAATGCTTGCATAGTGCCATTCTACAAAGGCAAAGGGGATAAAAGTGAGTGCTCAAATTAAAGAGGTATAAGTTTGTTGAGTATTCCTGGGAAATTATATGGGAAGGTATTGATTGAGAGGGTGAAGGCATGTACAGAGCATCAGACTAGGGAAGAGCAGTGTGTTTTCAGAACTGGTAGAGGATGTGTGGATCAGGTGTTTGCTTTGAAGAATGTATGTGAGAAATACTTAGAAAAGCAAATGGATTTGTATGTAGCATTTATGGGTCTGGAGAAGTTATATGACAGAGTTGCTAGAGATGATCTGTGGAAGGTATTAAGAATATATGGTGTGGGAGGCAAGTTGTTAGAAGCAGTGAAAAGTTTTTATCGAGGATGTAAGGCATGTGTACGTTTAGGAAGAGAGGAAAGTGATTGGTTCTCAGTGAATGTTAGTTTGCGGCAGGGGTGCGTGACGTCTCCATGATTGTTTAGTTTATGGATGGGGTTGTTAGGGATGTGAATGAGAGAATTTTGGAAAGAGGGGCAATTATGCAGTCTGTTGTGGATGAGAGAGCTTGGGAAGTGAGTCAGCTGTTGTTCGCTGATGATAAAACACTGGTGGCTGATTCGGGTGAGAAACTGCAGAAGCTGGCGGCTGAGTTTGGTAAAGTGTGTCAAAGAAGAAAGCCGAGAGTAAATGCGAATAAGAGCAAGGTTATTAGATACAGTAAGGTTGAGGGACAAGTCAATTGGGAGGTAAGTTTGAATGGAGAAAAACTGGAGGAAGTGAAGTGTTTTAGATATCTGGGAGTGGATTTGGCAGCGGATGGAACCATGGAAGCGGAAGTGAATCATAGGGTGGGGGAGGGGGCGAAAGTTCTGGGAGCGTTAAAGAATCTGTGGAAGTCGAGAACGTTATCTTGGAAAGCAAAAATAGGTATGTTTGAAGGAATAGTGGTTCCAACAATGTTATATGGTTGCGAGGTGTGGGCTACGGATAGAGCTGTGTGGAGGAGGGTGGCTGTGCTGGAAATGAGATGTTTGAGGACAATATGTGGTGTGAGGTGGTTTGATCGAGTAAGTAACGAGAGGGTAAGAGAGATGTGTGGTAATAAAAAGAGTGTGGTTGAGAGAGCAGAATAGGGTGTTTTGAAATGGTTTGGTCACATGGAGAGAATGAGTGAGGAAAGATTGACCAAGAGGATATGTGTGTCAGAGGTGGAGGGAACGAGAAGTGGGAGACCAAATTAGAGGTGGAAAGATGGAGTGAAAGATTTTGAGTGATCGGGGCCTGAACATAAAGGAAGGTGAAAGGCGGGCAAGGAATTGAGTGAATTGGATCGATGTGGTATACCGGGGTCGACGTGCTGTCAATGGATTGAATCATGGCATGTGAAGCGTCTGGGGTAAACCATGGAAAGTTGTGTGGGGCCTGGATGTGGAAAGGGAGCTGTGGTTTCGGGCATTATTACATGACAGCTAGAGAATGAGTGTGAACGAATGGGGCCTTTGTTGTCTTTTCCTAGCGCTACCTTGCACACATGAGGGGGGAGGGGGATGTTATTCCACGTGTGGCAAGGTGGCGATGGGAATGAATAAAGGCAGACTATGAATTATGTACATGTGTATATATGTATATGTCTGTGTGCGTATATATATGTGTACATTGAGATGTATAGGTATGTATATTTGCGTGTGTGGACGTGTATGTATATACATGTGTATGGGGGTGGGTTGGGCCATTTCTTTCATCTGTTTCCTTGCGCTACCTCGCAAACGCGGGAGACAGCGAAAAAGCAAAATAAATAAAAAATAATATTCATTCATACTATTCGCCATTTCCCGCGTCAGCAATGTAGCGTTAAGAACAGAGGACTGAGCTCTTGAGGGAATATCCTCACTTGGCCCCCTCCTCTGTTCCTTCATTAGGAAAACTTAAAACGAGAGGGGAGGATTTCCAGCCCCCCGCTCCCTTCCCTTTTAGTCGCCTTCTACGACAGGCAGGGAATACGTGGGAGGTATTCTTTCTCCCCTATCCCAGGGATATATATATATATATATATATATATATATATATATATATATATATATATATATATATATATATAGTATATAAATATATTGGGGTAAGAGTGAGTGCTCAAATTACAGAGGCATAAGTTTGTTGAGTATTCCTGATAAATTATATGGGAGGGTATTGATTGAGAGGGTGAAGGCATGTACAGAGCATCAGATTGGCGAAAAGCAGTGTGGTTCCAGAAGTGGTAGAGGATGTGTGGATCAGGTGTTTGCTTTGAAGAATGTATGTGAGAAATACTTAGAAAAGCAAATGGATCTGCATGTAGCATTTATGGATCTGGAGAAGGCATATGCTAGAGTTCATAGAGATGCTCTGTGGAAGGTATTAAAAATATATGGTGTGGGAGGCAAGTTGTTAGAAGGAGTGAAAAGTTTTTATCGAGGATGTAAGGCATGTGTACGTGTAGGAAGAGAGGAAAGTGATTGGTTCTCAGTGAATGTAGGTTTGCGGCAGGGGTGTGTGATGTCTCCATGGTTGTTTAATTTGTTTATGGATGGGGTTGTTAGGGAGGCGAATGCAAGAGTTTTGGAAAGAGGGGCAAGTATGAAGTCTGTTGTGGATGAGAGAGCTTGGGAAGTGAGTCAGTTGTTGTTCGCTGATGACACAGCGCTGGTGGCTGATTCATGTGAGAAACTGCAGAAGCTGGTGACTGAGTTTGGTAAAGTGTGTGAAAGAAGAAAGTTAAGAGTAAATGTGAATAGGAGCAAGGTTATTAGGTACAGTTAGGTTGAGGGTCAATTCAATTGGGAGGTAAGTTTGAATGGAGAAAAACTGGAGGAAGTAAAGTGTTTTAGATATCTGGGAGTGGATCTGGCAGCAGATGGAACCATGGAAGCGGAAGTGAATCATAGGGTGGGGGAGGGAGCGAAAATCCTGGGAGCCTTGAAGAATGTGTGGAAGTCGAGAACATTATCTCGGAAAGCAAAAATGGGTATGTTTGAAGGAATAGTGGTTCCAACAATGTTGTATGGTTGCGAGGCGTGGGCTATGGATAGAGTCGTGCGCAGGAGGGTGGATGTGCTGGAAATGAGATGTTTGAGGATAATGTGTGGTGTGAGGTGGTTTGATTGAGTAAGTAATGTAAGGGTAAGAGAGATGTGTGGAAATAAAAAGAGCGTGGTTGAGAGAGCAGAAGAGGGTGTTTTGAAATGGTTTGGGCACATGGAGAGAATGAGTGAGGAAAGATTGACCAAGAGGATGTATGTGTCGGAGGTGGAGGAAACGAGGAGAAGTGGGAGACCAAATTGGAGGTGGAAAGATGGAGTGAAAAAGATTTTGTGTGATCGGGGCCTGAACATGCAGGAGGGTGAAAGGCGGGCAAGGAATAGAGTGAATTGGATCGATGTGGTATACCGTGGTTGATGTGCTGTCAGTGGATTGAATCAGGGCATGTGAAGCGTCTGGGGTAAACCATGGAAAGTTGTGTAGGGCCTGGATGTGGAAAGGGAGCTGTGGTTTCGGACATTATTGCATGACAGCTAGAGACTGAGTGTGAACGAATGGGGCCTTTGTTGTCTTTTCCTAGTGCTACCTCGCACACATGAGGGGGGAGGGGGATGTATTCCATGTGTGCGAGGTGGCGATGGGAATGAATAAAGGCAGACAGTGTGAATTTTGTGCATGGGTATATATGTATGTGTCTGTGTGTGTATATATATGTGTACATTGAGATGTATAGGTATGTATATTTGCGTGTGTGGACGTGTATGTATATACATTGTGTAAGGGGGTGGGTTGGGCCATTTTCTTTCGTCTGTTTCCTTGCGCTACCTCGCAAACGCGGGAGACAGCGACAAAGCAAAATAATAAATAAAAATAAAATATATATATATATTTTTTCTTTTTTTTTTTGCTTTGTCGCTGTCTCCCGCGTTTGCGAGGTAGCGCAAGGAAACAGACAAAAGAAATGGCCCAACCCACCCCAATACACATGTATATACATACGTCCACACACGCAAATATACATACCTACACAGCTTTCCATGGTTTACCCCAGACGCTTCACATGCCTTGATTCAATCCACTGACAGCACGTCAACCCCGGTATACCACATCGCTCCAATTCACTCTATTCCTTGCCCTCCTTTCACCCTCCTGCATGTTCAGGCCCCGATCACACAAAATCTTTTTCACTCCATCTTTCCACCTCCAATTTGGTCTCCCACTTCTCCTCGTTCCCTCCACCTCCGACACATATATCCTCTTGGTCAATCTTTCCTAACTCATTCTCTCCATGTGCCCAAACCATTTCAAAACACCCTCTTCTGCTCTCTCAACCACGCTCTTTTTATTTCCACACATCTCTCTTACCCTTACATTACTTACTCGATCAAACCACCTCACACCACACATTTTCCTCAAACATCTCATTTCCAGCACATCCACCCTCCTGCGCACAACTCTATCCATAGCCCACGCCTCACAACCATACAACATTGTTGGAACCACTATTCCTTCAAACATACCCATTTTTGCTTTCCGAGATAATGTTCTCGACTTCCACACATTCTTCAAGGCTCCCAGGATTTTCGCCCCCTCCCCCACCCTATGATTCACTTCCTCTTCCATGGTTCCATCTGCTGCCAGATCCACTCCCAGATATCTAAAACATTTTACTTCCTCCAGTTTTTCTCCATTCAAACTTACCTCCCAATTGACTTGACCCTCAATCCTACTGTACCTAATAACCTTGCTCTTATTCACATTTACTCTTAACTTTCTTCTTTCACACACTTTACCAAACTCAGTCACCAGCTTCTGCAGTTTCTCACATGAATCAGCCACCAGCACTGTATCATCAGCAAACAACAACTGACTCACTTCCCAAGCTCTCTCTCATCCACAACAGACTTCATACTTGCCCCTCTTTCCAAAACTCTTGCATCCACCTCCCTAACAACCCCATCCATTCTTTTATACATCTCCCACTCATTTGCATTTTTTCCCTGCAATATATATATATATATATATATATATATATATATATATATATATATTTTTTTTTTTTTTATACTATTCACCATTTCCCGCGATAGCAAGGTAGCGTTAAGAACAGAGGACTGGGCCTTTGAGGGAATATCCTCACCTGGCCCCCTTCTCTGTTCCTTCTTTGTCGCTGTCTCCCGCGTTTGCGAGGTAGCGCAAGGAAACAGACGAAAGAAATGGCCCAACCCACCCTCATACACATGTATATACATACGTCCACACACGCAAATATACATACCTACACAGCTTTCCATGGTTTACCCCAGACACTTCACAAGCCCTGATTCAATCCACTGACAGCACGTCAACCCCGGTATACCACATCGATCCAATTCACTCTATTCCTTGCCCTCCTTTCACCCTCCTGCATGTTCAGGCCCCGATCACACAAAATCTTTTTCACTCCATCTTTCCACCTCCAATTTGGTCTCCCACTTCTCCTCGTTCCCTCCACCTCCGACACATATATCCTCTTGGTCAATCTTTCCTCACTCATTCTCTCCATGAGCCCAAAACATTTCAAAACACCCTCTTCTGCTCTCTCAACCACGCTCTTTTTATTTCCACACATCTCTCTTACCCTTACGTTACTTACTCGATCAAACCACCTCACACCACACATTGTCCTCAAACATCTCATTTCCAGCACATCCATCCTCCTGCGCACAACTCTATCCATAGCCCACGCCTCGCAACCATACAACATTGTTGGAACCACTATTCCTTCAAACATACCCGTTTTTGCTTTCCGAGATAATGTTCTCGACTTCCACACATTCTTCAAGGCTCCCAGGATTTTCGCCCCCTCCCCCACCCTATGATCCACTTCCTCTTCCATGGTTCCATCTGTTGCCAGATCCACTCCCAGATATCTAAAACACTTTATTTCCTCCAGTTTTTCTCCATTCAAACTTACCTCCCAATTGACTTGACCCTCAATCCTACTGTACCTAATAACCTTGCTCTTATTCACATTTACTCTTAACTTTCTTTTTTCACACACTTTACCAAACTCAGTCACCAGCTTCTGCAAGGAATAGAGTGAATTGGAACGATGTGGTATACCGGGGTCGACGTGCTGTCAATGGATTGAACCAGGGCATGTGAAGCGTCTGGGTTAACCATGGAAAGTTCTGTGGGGCCTGGATGTGGAAAGGGAGCTGTGGTTTCGGTGCATTATTACATGACAGTTTGAGACTGTGAACGAATGTGGCCTTTGTTGTCTTTTCCTAGTGCTACCTCGCACACATGAGGGGGGAGGGGGTTGTTATTTCATGTGTGGCGGGGTGGTGATGGGAATAAATAAAGGCAGACAGTATGAATTATGTACATGTGTATATATGTATTTGTCTGTGTGTGTATATATATGTATATGTTGAGATGTAGAGGTATGTATATTTGCATGTGTGGACGTGTATGTATATACATGTGTATGTGGGTGGGTTGGGCCATTCTTTCGTCTGTTTCCTTACGATGCGGGAGACAGCGACAAAGCAAAATAAAAAATATAATAAATAATAGATATTTCCAGGAAATGTTAATCAAATGTTATAAAGGTATATAAAAACAAACATTACATACAAAGATCATGTAAACCTTCATTAGATATACAAAATACTTTGTTCTTGTTGTAAAATGTTCTTATCTAATGTGGAGGACATGCACATCTACAATACATACAATTCCAAAATCTCAAAATTACTCAATATTTCAGATTTTCACCATTCTACTTGTATGTTTTTGAGAATGAAAATAATTCTATAAAAATGTTTCAAAGCATATTGTCACTGTATGGGAAATATGGAAAGAAGCCATGGAACTCTGACTATGAGATTGTAGAACAAACATAAGGGTCATAAGATATACAGGAAGATCAGTTTGACATCTTTATTTGTATTTTTCTGAACTCAATCAATTATCACCCAATGACCAGTCATATGATATTACAGTTCTCATTTCATTCTACTGCAAAATGAGGTTTTATATTTCAAAAATCTCATAAACAGGAATTTAACAAATGCATAACATATCCACGACCAGGGCAATAACAACAGAGCAATAGGAACATCAATAATTATCATGAAGGATATATAACAGAATACAAAACTAGACCGAAGAATATATCAGTGAATTAGAAAATTATTTTGTAAGAAAAGGGAGAAGTGGACAAAAACTCAAACAAAGATGAGAGATAAAGGGTCAAAGTAGGAAAAAAAATGGATTGGACTGCTAAGAAATTCATGGGTTCATCAAACTCTCAGGTAACAATTCTGTAAATGTCATCCATAAATACCATTTTAAAGATTATTATGGTTACAAAATATTTACATGAGCACAAAAGACACTCATCACCACATAACTTAATTAGTATTTCTTACAGCATTGTTACTAGGCATGAAACCATAGTAACTGTACAGCTTCCTGGTAATTATTTAAATTATGTACAATAATATAAGATAGTCTTGTGCTTCAGCAATAGCAAAACCCGTTCAATATGAAGAGGTTTTGAAATACTTATACTGTTTCAAAGAAAGTAATGCTTACTATACAGAAACAAGTGAATTAACAATGATCTGGATACTGCCAGAGTAATTATCACCTACATTGTGCGATATGTACAATATTTGTGAATAAAGGCATAAAAGTATCAAGTCATCATCAGTCATACACCGGGGTATCCAGGCCAGATCACACATCACAATCTTGGTACACTTTACATACAAAGTACAATTCTCATGCATATAACTGTCATACACTCCACAGCAGACCTTAAAATGAAGAAATTTCATAATGATTCTAATAATGCCTATAATAAATATCACAAAAGAATATTATCATTCACAAGAGAAATATATTCATTTATATATTATACTTTGTTGCTGTCTCCCACATTAGCAAGGTAGCGCTAGGGAACAGACAAAAGAATGCCCCAACCCACCCACATACACATGTATATACATACACGTCCACACACGCACATATACATACCTATACATTTCAATGTATACATATATAAACATACACAGACATATACACATGTACATAATTCATACTTGCTGCCTTTATTCATTCCTGTCGCCACCTGCCACACATGAAATGACACCCCCCTCCCCCCGCACATGTGCGAGGTAGCGCTAGTTAAAGACAACAAAGGCCACATTCGTTCACACTCAGTCTCTAGCTGTCATGTATAATGCACCGAAACCACAGCTCCCTTTCCACATCTAGGCCACACAAAACTTTCCATGGTTTACCCCAGATGCTTCACATGCCCTGGTTCAACCCATTGACAGCATATTGACCCCAGTATACCATATCATTCCAATTCACTCTAGTCCTTGCACACCCTCCTGCATGTTCAGGCCATGATCACTCAAAATCTTTTTCATTCCATCCTTCCACCTCCAATATGGTCTCTCACATCTCATTCCCTACACCTCTGACACATATATCCTGTTTGTCAATCTTTCCTCACTCATTCTCTCCATGTAACCAAATCATTTCAATACACCCTCTTCTGATCTCTCAACCACACTATTTTTATTACCACACATCTCTCTTACCCTTTCATTACTTACTTGATCAAACCACCTCACACCACATATTGTCCTCAAACATCTCATTTCCAACACATCCACCCTCCTCCACACAACCCTATCTATAGCCCACGCCTCGCAACTATATAATATTGTTGGAACCACTTTTCCTTTAAACATACCCATTTTCGCTTTCCGAGATAAGTCCTCGACTTCCACAAATTCTTCAACGCTCCCAGAACATTCGCCCCTTCCCCCACCCTGTGATTCGCTTCCGCTTCCATGGTTCCATCCGCTGCCAAATCCACTTCCAGATATCTAAAACACTCGACTTTCTCCAAATACTCAAAGTTCAGCTCAAATTTAATTGTCGTCATCTGTCTTACATTACGGATAATGATTTCTTAAATTTTTAGGATGTGCAATTCAGAAATACAAAACCATGGAAAAAACAACAGTAGATTGCCTCCAGCAATAAAACAAAAAATTATATGAAAACTAAATCATGCTCTCCTTGTGGAAAAATTATAATTACTAACCTACAACCCACTATCAAACTATCGGTAATTCAATGAGCAGGAAAGCAATCCTAGTATACCTAAAGAGGAAACTGAATGTAAAACACACATAACTAGTAAGTAATTACTGCAACACAAGCCCTTTCAAGGAGTGTTCATGAAACATTTTATCCCTTGACTCTCACATTCTTATCCAAAGCATACAGCCAAAGTCCAGGTATCATTCTCATGATTGGCAATACAAAACTTCTAAATGACCAAGCTAAAAAACATCAAAAGACTATATACCAACAATTATCATCTCATCCATATTTTTTACATCCAAAACCAGCTGAGACACCTGTTTAAACAATTCAACTGCCATGCATTCACACAGTAACACCATCAACCCGAGTAATGACTAAAGTCTTTATGACAGCCAAAGCTTTAGTTAAAAGGGAAACTTAAGAGATAAGGAGCCGATGCTGAACCCTGTCAAAACCTTTGCAAATATCAAGATCAACTATGTTTTTCCCCATACAGAACCCAAAGTGGTGATTCAACATAAGACTATAAGATTCAAGATGTCTGAAGATAGGGGATTTGAGGTGGGATTCAAAAACTTTCAAAACAGTAGAAGTCAAAGCAACACGATAGCCAGAGAGGTTAAAACTGCAACCTATCTAAGGGATGGGATATACTAAAGTATTCCTCCAAGAATACAAAAATTCTGGTTTCTAAACAGAAATGGGATGGATGAGCAAGCACAGGTGCAAGTTCAGAGGCACACTCAAATAAAAAAAATGAATAAAGTGTGTACACAGCAGGGGAAAAAAAATTCACTGGGACATCTTTAGTAAACTTTTACTATCTTTACTCTCCAAAAGAAATGAACTCCACCTTGGAGTCATCTCAACTAAGATATCATCAGAGCAAGTATGTTCAATCAGCTTTTTCTTTCCCACTCTAAAACATCTTACATGCCTTAGAAAATGTGAGAACTGAACAGTGAAACAAAACTTAGCTTTATCTGTTTTAAAAGGATAACATAAAAAACCTAACAACTTGCCCCTTTTTCAGTGCCTGAATATGTGAGCTCTCTCAGATTCTCTTCTAAAGCCTGAAGGCAACCAACCATGGTAGGCAAAAAGTGGGCTGATACTACACACTGGTACGATATTATTTTGATGAAAATTTGTTCATGCTGCATCTCAAATAGTATCTGCGTGTTTGTGGTCTTAGTAGTGAAGTGGTATTCAATAAAATGACTAGAAATCTTTCCCACACAATAATAGTATTCAAGTGCAGTGTGGACAGGAGTTGAAAGCCTACTATAGTATCCCTGGCTTGATGTCATTCTCAGATGTTTTTGAACTACTGATGCTGAAATGTTCCGACCGACCCTAACATTACTAAGAGTCAAAAAGTCTAATGGAACACTGATGAAAACTATGAAGCAACTTCCCAATTGTTACATAACGTAGAGCTAAAATCTATGAAATATACGGGCTCTCACAAGGTATTCTTGTACTAATCTTACACCTTGGCGAACAACAACAACACTTATTAAGTGGGTACACTACTTCATCTCAATTGCCTGCACATAAAACTACAAAAGGACAGGATTTTTTCTATTAGTGATCATCCTTTGGTTACAATCATAATGCAGCTGAAAAAACAGTCTGATGCATATTTTCCAAATACCACACTATTCTTCAAAGATTACAAATTCTAATGAACCACATTAACAGTTTCATTAATTGTCCAGTATATTTTCATATTCACTATAATCCTTTTGAGTATTACAATTTTACAGTGTATATCATTTTAATGTTTCCTATTATAGCACATCTTTTGTAATTTTTTTTTTTTTTTTGCTTTGTCACTGTCTCCCGCGTTTGCGAGGTAGCGCAAGGAAACAGACGAAAGAAATGGCCCAACCCACCCCCATACACATGTATATACATACGTCCACACACGCAAATATACATACCTATACAGCTTTCCATGGTTTACCCCAGACTCTTCACATGCCCTGATTCAATCCACTGACAGCACGTCAACCCCGGTATACCACCTCGATCCAATTCACTCTATTCATTGCCCTCCTTTCACCCTCCTGCATGTTCAGGCCCCGATCACACAAAATCTTTTTCACTCCATCTTTCCACCTCCAACTTGGTCTCCCACTTCTCCTCGTTCCCTCCACCTCCGACACATATATCCTCTTGGTCAATCTTTCCTCACTCATTCTCTCCATGTGCCCAAACCATTTCAAAACACCCTCTTCTGCTCTCTCAACCACGCTCTTTTTATTTCCACACATCTCTCTCACCCTTACGTTACTTACTCGATCAAACCACCTCATGCCACACATTGTCCTCAAACATCTCATTTCCAGCACATCCATCCTCCTGCGCACAACTCTATCCATAGCCCACGCCTCGCAACCATACAACATTGTTGGAACCACTATTCCTTCAAACATAGCCATTTTTGCTTTCCGAGATAATGTTCTCGACTTCCACACATTCTTCAAGGCTCCCAGAATTTTCGCCCCCTCCCCCACCCTATGATCCATTTCCGTTTCCATGGTTTCAGCCGCTGCCAGATCCACTCCCAGATATCTAAAACACTTTACTTCCTCCAGTTTTTCTCCATTCAAACTTACCTCCCAATTGAGTTGACCCTCAACCCTACTGTACCTAATAACCTTGCTCTTATTCACATTTACTCTTAACTTTCTTTTTTCACACACTTTACCAAACTCAGTCACCAGCTTCTGCAGTTTCTCACATGAATCAGCCACCAGTGCTGTATCATCAGCGAACAACAACTGACTCACTTCCCAAGCTCTCTCATCCCCAACAGACTTCATACTTGCCCCTCTTTCCAAAACTCTTGCATTCACCTCCCTAACAACCCCATCCATAAACAAATTAAACAACCATGGAGACATCACACACCCCTGCCGCAAACCTACATTCACTGAGAACCAATCACTTTCCTCTCTTCCTTTCTTTTGTAAATATCTTTCTTTATACTAACTTACTATGTCTTTTCCCTCAAAGAATACTCTGTACTTCCTGTGGCAATGCTCATTCACTTCTTTATACATTTCTTTACATTAGTAAATTCCTTACATCAAGTCAGCAACATCTATAGTTATGTTACAGATAAGCTAAAGAGCAGAAATCTTTAGCAAATGTTATGACATGCTGTTAGGTTTTGAAACTTACAGGCACAATGAAAGTTCAAAAGCCATACATGTCCTTTGATGAAAAGCCAAAAACTTTGGAAAAGATTTAGCATGCATCTCCTTAGATCAAAAGCTGACAATTTTGGAAAGTATTTTGCATGAATCACCCCAAGTCAGAAGGCAAAAACTCTGGAAAAAATCTGCAAATATCATCTTGGTTAAGAGCAAAATCATACTGAAAGATTCTACGTGCATCACCTTTAGTCAGAAGCCAAAAATTTCAGAAATGATTCTGCATGCAACACTTGGGTCGAGAAGAAAAATTTCATGAAGATTTTGCATGCATCACCTAAGATCAGAAGCCACATATTTTGTCTGCATTAATCTTCTGTAAAATTCATCCCAAGCAAATATAAAGCACTGAGGATGGGACAAAGAGAAAGGCCTTAACATAATTACTATCCAGCAGGAAATGAGCTTTAGGATTCTGTGTGTGTGAGAAAGACCAAGGAATCAACATCATCCCTAACCTGCTACCAGAGTCCCACAGTACATGAAAAAAACTGTCAGCTGGCAATAATCAGATTAGTTTTCAGGTATATGGATAAAGAAATACTGAGCAAGCTGTTCATATCCTATATAAAGCTAATGCTAGAATATGCTTCTCAAGTTTGATCACCACACCTAAAGAGCTCATACAGTGCATTTGGTTATTTGAAAAAGAAAAGAAATCAATGATAAAAAGGAAAAAAGTGTATGTGACTAGACAGAATCTTGAGGGACACCAATGCTCGTGATGAAAGGGAGAAAGGCTGATCCATAAACAACCAAGGAGATAGAAAAGCCAGACAGAAAGCTAGATGTGAGCAAGGTAAGGGAGAGAGGCAAAAAACAGGGGAACTTACAGGTAAGGCCCCAGTACCATATCCTGTCAAAACCTATGCAAATATTGTGGGCAACTACATAGGATTCTTCAAAATCTTTCAAGGATGATCAGACATTCAGAAGACTGGAAAGAATAACGTTATTGGATCTCCTCTTGAAGAACCCATACGGGTGATCAAAGAGGGGACTGTGAGATTCAAGATGTCTGAAGATATGGAAGTTGAGGAGGGATTCAAAGACTTTAGAAATAGTAGAAGTCAAAGTAACAGGATGATAGTTAGAGAGGTTAGATTGATTATCTCTAATAAAGAAAGGTCCAGTTAGCAGATAAGGTCCAGAGGAGGGCAACAAAGATGGTACAAGAATCAAGAGCTAACTTACAAGGAAAGGCTATAGGATTTAAATTTGACCACCTTCAAAGACTGAAGAATGAGGGGAGACATGATCACAAACTTTTAAGTTTTAAAACATCTTTAAGAGATGTACAGATAGCGCATCCAAAAGGGTATAACATGAAATTAAGGAAGAAATTTGTTAAAATCTGTTGAGAAGTACTTTTATATCATAAAAATGGTGGATGAATGGAACAGAATGATTTAAGACATGGTTATTGTAAACAACATTCAAGAAGTTGTATGACAGCAGAGAATGTTCAAACAGATGAGGCCCACAAGTATAAACTCCCTTCCTATACAGTACAAGTAGGTGATTTACAATTGTAAATGATACAAACAGCAATCCTAATTCTTATCACACATTCCTAATTTCCTTTCTCTCACTTACTTGACAACTACAGCAAGAGAAAGAATTTTCTAACGCATTTTTTAAGCTGCTATTGGTTCTTTGAAGCTTTAAGGTGATTTGCATACAAGCCAAAATGTTATTTTTTCTTTTTAAACTCTGTATATACTACATATCACCTGGTCTGAAAAAGCAATGATAATGACAGTTAAACAGTTCCATACTGTTGCCAATCCATTATCATTTTAAGTGTAGAAATGGAAAATCCCTGGAGATATCCTGGAACAATCAATGAACATTACAAACTTAAGAAGATATGTGCCAATATCGGTGAAGTTGTCTTTATTGCTACGGAACTCAGCAGCTGAATTTTAAATGCATATGCAACATTTTATGCTGACAATTTCTTTTCTTACAAACGATAACATTAACACACAGTATTGTTTATTACTATTCAAGACTGATACAAAATCTCTCATAAATATAATGATAGTGTAAAATTGTGGATGTAAACTACCTTGATAAAGTTCATTTGGGTACTATGGTCTGTTAATTCTGAAAGCCCTTCATATTCCCCTGTATTTAAGTAGTAATGAAATTTTTCCTAAGAAAATGTAAATCATGGATTTGAGTTCATTATCAATAAGATATTTTCTAAATAATTAACATAGGAAATCCCTTTCCTCCTAAACCTAGCCAACAACAGTACTACATATCTCTGAGGACCTACCAGTTGATGCAGTGAGAAATGAAAAAGATAACCTGATATGGTCTCATTCTAAACAACGTTTTGAGCTACAGTGGATCTCCTTAGAACAGTTTAAGATTCCTGGACATACACACTGGTATTCCATTATCTTTTGCTTACCACAGGTACAAACATTTTCAACTATATTACCACATCGTAATCATAACAAAAAATTCATCACAGAGATTAAGCAATTATTTATTTTCAATACTATCATTCAAAAATTCTTACTTAAGATAAATCCAATAACATTTCCTAACATAATCAATACTGAATCATATAACAAAAACAATATGTACACATGAAAGTCAGGATGATGGACATGTATAGACATACATTTTTAATAACGCTAAACTATCAACATATCTATAATGCAATTTGTGCAATTTTACTACAGATGATAGAGGTAGTACAGACATTGAGCCAAACTTTTTTGTAGAAATAATAAATGTTTACAAAATAATCTCAACTTTAAAAATAGAATATAAATGTAGCTTTACAATAAGGCACCTTTGCATGTACTAGGTGTCAAATTCTGGACTGCTTGCTGAAAGTATCAGCTTTGGAACTCAGAGTTAGTCAAAGTTATAACATCATAGGTACAAGTGTCATATAACACAACACCAAAAAAGGAGTATGAAATTAACTGATCAACATACCATTATTTTCATTTTCTACAGATAATTTGATGGAAGGGACTAAATTGTTAAGTAAGGGTAAGAAATATTTCTAAATTTTAATTTCTTGGCCAAACACAAAGAACATCATCTACATACCTAAACCAAATTGCATTAGAAGGCAAAATATCCTTTAGAAATTTTGTTTCAAAAAATTCCATACAAATATTATAGTACAGGTAATATGGCAATGGGTAACCCTCTTTCACCTGTCTTTACATGGAATTTTTTGAAACAAAATTACTAAAGGATATCTTACCTTCTAATGCAATTTGGTTTAGGTATGTAGATGATGTTCCTTGTATTTGGCCTGCAAATGAAAATTTACAAATATTTCTCCCCTTATTTAACAATTTAGTATCTTCCATCAAATTTACTGTAGAAAATGAAAATAATGGTATGTTACATTTATAGATTGCATGATCCATAGGCAAGGAAACAAGTTTAAGTTTAGCATATACAGAAAAACCCACCAATGTATGCTCATATATCCATTATTACTCAACTCAACATGACAGAGTTAAATTATCATTTCAATCTATGTTCCTTAGGGCATTACGTATTTGCAGTCCAGAGTTTATTGATGATGAGTTTGAGAAGATATATTCTATTGGATCTAAGTCAAAGTACCCTAGATCTTTCATTGATAAATCCCTTAAGTTAGCAAAGAAATCATTTTATAGGGTTGAGCCCAAACCTCCCATCGACACCAAGAATCTTTTAGTTCTCCCTTTTAATAAAAATTTTACTTCACTCCCTGTGTTGCTTAAATCCTATAATGTAAATGTTGCCTTTAGCAACAATAATACTATAAAGAATATCTTAATCAGGAATTCATCAAAAAATTCTCTTGGATGCATCTATAAAGTACCTTGTGGAAATTGTGATAAATTTTATGTTGGTCAAACTGGTAAGGATCTTTCTGTTAGACTTAAGCAACATAAATATAGTATAAGAATGGGACAAGAATCAATTGCCTTGTTTAATCACATTAAAAACTATGATCATTGTATTGACTGGAGAAATATCATTGAATCTTCTATTATCAAATACACAAAGAATTATAATCTTAATATTAGTAATGGTCTATACAAATTAGTTAACTTTAATGTTGATAAGACTTGTAAAATGATGTTTATGAACGCTCGTATGTTTTGGACAATCATGTTTACCAAATGGCGTCCTAGCTTCGTCTCTTCGATGTATATCAGCTGACTTTTGTTTCTCCCTTGTGTCTCCCCTGATGATGTGATTGTTGCACGAGAGTGTACTTGGGAAATTGTCGTGTTTCATTTTCCCAGCGGACACATAGGAATATATATCTATATTTATTTATTTATTTTGCTTTGTCGCTGTCTCCCGCGTTAGCAAGGTAGCACAAGGAAACAGACGAAAGAGTGGCCCAACCCACCCATATACACATGTATATACATACACGTCCACACACGCAAATATACATACCTATACATCTCAACATATACATATATATATACACACACAGACATATACATATATACACATGTACATAATTCATAGTCTACCTTTATTCATTCCCATTGACACCCCGCCACACATGAAATAACAACCCCCTCCCACCAAATGTGCGCAAGGTAGCGCTAGGAAAAGACAACAAAGGCCACATTCGTTCATATTCACTCTCTAGCTGTCATGTAATAATGCACCGAAACCACAGCTCCCTTTGTCCACATCCAGGCCCCACACAACTTTCCATGGTTTACCCCAGACGCTTCACATGCCCTGCTTCAATCCATTGACAGCACGTCGACCCCAGTATACTACATCGTTCCAATTCACTCTATTCCTTTCATGCCTTTCATCCTAATGCATGTTCAGGCCCCGACACACTAAATCTTTTTCACTCCATCCTTCCACCTCCAATTTGGTCTCCCACTTCTCCTCGTTCCCTCGACCTCTGACACATACATCCTCTTGGTCAATCTTTCCATGTGACCAAACCATTTCAACACAAACTCTTCTGCTCTCTCAACCACACTCTTTTTATTTCCACACATCTCTCTTACCCTACCATTATTTACTCGATCAAATCACCTCACACCACATATTGTCCTCAAACATCTCATTTCCAGCACATCCACCCTCCTCTGCACAACTCTATCTATAGCCCACGCCTTGCAACCATACAACATTGTTGGAACCACGATTCCTTCAAACATACCCATTTTTGCTTTCTGAGATAATGTTCTCGACTTCCACACATTCTTCAATGCTCCCAGAATTTTTGCCCCCTCCCCCACCCTATGATTCACTTCCGCTTCCATGGTTCCATCCGCTGCCAGATCCACTCCCAGATATCTACAACACTTCACTTCCTCCAGCTTTTCTCCATTCAAACTTACCTCCCAATTGAATTGACCCTCAACCCTACTGTACCTAATAACGTGGCTCTTATTCACATTTACTCTCAACTTTCTTTTTTCACACACTTTACCAAACTCACTCACCAGCTTCTGCAGTTTCTCACATGAATCAGCCACCAGCGCTGCATCATCAGCGAACAACAACTGACTCACTTCCCAAGCTCTCTCATCCACAACAGACTGCATACTTGCGCCTCTTTCCAAAACTCTTGCATTCACCTCCCTAACAACCCCATCCATAAACAAAGCAAAGAAAAAAAAATGTGTACGTGTAGGAAGAGAGGAAAGTGATTGGTTCTCAGTGAATGTAGGTTTGCGGCAGGGGTGTGTGATGTCTCCATGGTTGTTCAATTTGTTTATGGATGGGGTTGTTAGGGAGGTGAATTCAAGAGTTTTGGAAAGAGGGGCAAGTATGCAGTCTGCTGTGGATGAGAGAGCTTGGGAAGTGAGTCAGTTGTTGTTCGCTGATGATGCAGCGCTGGTGGCTGATTCATGTGAGAAACTGCAGAAGCTGGTGAGTGAGTTTGGTAAAGTGTGTGAAAAAAGAAAGTTGAGAGTAAATGTGAATAAGAGCCACGTTATTAGGTACAGTAGGGTTGAGGGTCAATTCAATTGGGAGGTAAGTTTGAATGGAGAAAAGCTGGAGGAAGTGAAGTGTTGTAGATATCTGGGAGTGGATCTGGCAGCGGATGGAACCATGGAAGCGGAAGTGAATCATAGGGTGGGGGAGGGGGCAAAAATTCTGGGAGCATTGAAGAATGTGTGGAAGTCGAGAACATTATCTCAGAAAGCAAAAATGGGTATGTTTGAAGGAATCGTGGTTCCAACAATGTTGTATGGTTGCAAGGCGTGGGCTATAGATAGAGTTGTGCAGAGGAGGGTGGATGTGCTGGAAATGAGATGTTTGAGGACAATATGTGGTGTGAGGTGATTTGATCGAGTAAATAATGGTAGGGTAAGAGAGATGTGTGGAAATAAAAAGAGTGTGGTTGAGAGAGCAGAAGAGGGTGTTTTGAAATGGTTTGGTCACATGGAGAGAATGAGTGAGGAAAGATTGACCAAGAAGATATATGTGTCAGAGGTGGAGGGAATGAGAAGAAGTGGGAGACCAAACTGGAGGTGGAAAGATGGAGTGAAAAAGATTTTGAGCGATCGGGGCCTGAACATGCAGGAGGGTGAAAGGTGTGCAAGGAATAGAGTGAATTGGAACGATGTGGTATACTGGGGTCGACGTGCTGTCAATGGATTGAACCAGGGCATGTGAAGCGTCTGGGGTAAACCATGGAAAGTTCTGTGAGGCCTGGATGTGGAAAGGGAGCTGTGGTTTCGGTGCATTATTACATGACAGCTAGAGACTGAGTGTGAACGAATGGGGCCTTTGCTGTCTTTTCCTAGCGCTACCTCGCACACACGAGGGGGAGGGGGTTGTTATTCCATGTGTGGCAAGGTGGCGATGGGAACAAATAAAGGCAGACAGTATGAATTATGTACATGTGTATATATGTATATGTCTGTGTGTGTATATATATGTATACATTGAGATGTATAGGTATGTATATTTGCGTGTGTGGACGTGTATGTATATACATGTGTATGTGGGCGGGTTGGGCCATTCTTTCGTCTGTTTCCTTGCGCTACCTCGCTAACGCGGGAGACAGCGACAAAGCAAAATAAATAAATAAAATAATATATATATACTCTAGTCTAAGCTTGGTACCAATTTTACTGACCAACTCCAAGGGATGGAAGAACAGCCGGGTTGACTGTGGACCAACTGCTGTAACCTGGATTCAAATCACGTGCTCAACCCTACGTGGCCCATGAATGCTAACTGCTACACCATGGAAATTGTTAGCTTAAGTGACATTAAAATCCTTGTTCAAACCCTGCCCTGTACAGAACCACAAAATTAATATAAAGCAACCAAACATAAATTAATTCCCAGTAGCTAAAGAGGTGATGCTTTACCTTTCTGTCACTAATCCAACAGTTCTAATGTGCATTGATGGAAGCAGAATTTTTTCTAGAGTGTTGTCTAAAAGACAAATCTTCCAAAGAATTAACTTGTCAAGCTCCAAAGCTCATTGTTATCTTGCTATAAAATTTCTACACAAGCTATCAATTATATGCCTATTCTGCAAGAATCAGAAGTACACTTTTATTGTTTTCAGTCTTCAAAACCTATGACACAATAATGATGGTTACAATAATACTCTCAGGATTTAATCATGAATGGAATGTTGCCCTCTAAATTGCTGTTTTGTAACTTTCAGCAGAGTCCTTGGATGATACACAAAAAGATAAAAATGAAATGCAGTGATTGTATTTTCCAATCATGTACAATAGGATAAACAGAAACAAAAAAGAATGGTAATTACGTATCTATATCTTGATGGACATTATAATAGCATAAATCATTTTTTATATTGGTCAACTGAGATATCACTGTTCGACATCTATGCATCTTTAGTGTCTTTTGGTGCTATCGTTTGGGCAAAGAGTTTTGGAATAATGCTTTTATTCAAACAATATCACATTTGTATTGTTACCTATTTCAAGTTAAGTGTTTTGAAGTTATCATTCCATGCATGTTTGCTGATAAAACAGTAAATCTGTATGACAAATAAAGAAAATATCCCTTCTACTAAACATCGCCAGCAAATATGTGCCTGAAAATCTTTACCAAGAAATCAAAGTACAGTTTCCCCTTTGTTACTGCAAGCTGAAATTTCTTTCAGACTGATCTATTCTAGTTTTTCTTCTTCTTTGGGAGCCAGGTCCAAATATCTTCGCACTGAATTATCTAAAACAAAATGTATGCTGCTGTCAATTGGGTGAACAATGAAAGGAATGCATCCCAAGCCAATAGCAGTGGTGATCCACTTACGGGTTGTAAGAGGCACTTTTGGTATGACCCGCGCCATTGCATAGAGAGAGGTGGCACACACACGATTAATTGTGAAGCCAGGAACAATGACTGATGCCAAAGCCTGCCATATCAAGGTGTCTACTGCTGCATGTACAATTGCCTTTTGAGTGGCTCCTGGTTGCTGTAATAAAGTATAAAAATATGAATTTCTCACAAATTTCTAAACAAGAATATAATCTCTGAGATTCATTACTAAACCAAATATGATGAATTGCAAAAAAAATACATAAAAAAACAATGAACTCACCTTGCTCATTCGTTTTGTTTTATCATAAGTATCTGCAACTACATATGCAGATGCCACACCATATGTTGATCTCACAAACCATAATGGTGTCAATGCACGAAAAGCCTCCCCCACTTCATTTGCATATCCTGAAGAATTATACAAAACAAAAATGTCAATAAAGTTAGTCCATACTTTGGAAAGGAAGTTAAGAAACAAACAACAAACTGTGCTAAGAAATAATCATTCTGTAATAATTATCTAAGAGGATAAACTTCCCATATTGCCAAATTCTATATGCAGGGGCCCATAATAGGGTTTTATAGGATATAAAATTCTACTGATTTTACGCATCTGTAAAGTACTAGAACCAGATGGTTATTAGGGTCTTTATATCATAAGTATTTGGAAACTTTGAATTATTTAGAGAATTGTGTATCTTAGGTTCCTTTTAAAGATATCAAGCAACTTATATTTACAACAAATATGATTATATATTTTTGCTTCCTTTAAAGTATTCATCAGCCTATTCACATTATTTCATTATCATCATTATTATACTTTGTCGCTGTCTCCCGCGTTAGTGAGATAGAGCAAGGAAACAGACGAAAGAATGGCCCAACCCACCCACATACACATGTATATACATAAATGTCCACACACGCACATATACATACCTATACATCTCAAGGTATACATATATATATATACACATGGACATATACATATACACACGTACATAATTCATACTGTCTGCCCTTATTCATTGCCGTTCCCACCACATAATGAAACACAAACCCCCTTCCCCTGCATGTGTGCAAACTAGCACCAGGAAAAGACAACAAAGGCCACATTCGTTCACACTCAGTCTCTAGCTGTCATGTATAATGCACCGAAACCACAGCTCCCTTTCCACATCCAGGCCCCACAAAACTTTCCATGGATTACACCAGACGCTTCACATACCCTGGTTCAATCCATTGACAGCACGTCAACCCTGGTATACCACATCATTCCAATTCACTCTATTACTGCATGCCTTTCACCCTCCTGCATGTTCAGGCCCCAATCACTCAAAATCTTTTTCACTTCATCTTTCCACCTCCAATTTGGTCTTCCACTTCTCGCTCCCTCCACCTCTGACACATATATCCTCTTGGTCAACCTTTCCTCACTCACTCTCTCCATGTGACCAAACCATTTCAAAACACCCTCTTCTGCTCTCTCAACCACACTTTTTTTAATTACCACACATCTCTCTTACCCTTTCATTACTTACTCGATCAAACCACCTCACACCACATATTGTCCTCAAACATCTCATTTCGAGCACATCCACTCTCCTCCACACAACTCTATCTATAGCCCATGCCTTGCAACCATATAACATTGTTGGAACCACTATTCCTTCAAACATACCCATTTTTGCTTTCCGAGATAACGTTCTCGACTTACACACATTCTTCAACACTCCCAGAACTTTCGCCCCCTTCCCCACCCTATGATTCACTTCTGCTTCCAATGTTCCATCTGCTGCTAAATCCACTCCCAGATATCTAAAACACTTCACTTCCTCCAGTTTTTTCCATTCAAACTTACCTCCCAACTGACTTGTCCTTCAACCCTACTGTACCTTATAACCTTGCTCTTATTCATATTTACTCTCAGCTTTATTCTTTCACACACTTTACCAAACTCACTCACCAGCTTCTGCAGTTTCTCACATGAATCAGCCACCAGCGCTGTATCATCAGCGAAAAACAACTGACTCACTTCCCAAGCTCTCTCATCCACAACAGACTGCATACTTGCCCCTCTTTCCAAACCTCTTGCATTCACCTCCCTAACAGCCCCATCCATAAACAAATCAAACAACCATGGAGACATCACACACCCCTGCTGCAAACCTACATTCACTGAGAACCTATCACTTTCCTCTCTTCTAACACGTACACATGCCTTACATCCTCGATAAAAACTTATCACAGCTTCTATCAACTTGCCTCCCACACCATATATTCTTAATACCTTCCACAGAGCATTTCTATCAACTCTATCATATGCCTTCTCCAGATCCATAAATGCTACATACAAATCCATTTGCTTTTCTAAGTATTTCTCACATACATTCTTCAAAGCAAACACCTGATCCACACATCCTCTACCACTTCTGAAATCACACTGCTCTTCCCCAATCTGATGCTCTGTACATGCCTTCACCCTCTCAATCAATACCCTCCCATATAATTTACAAGGAATACTCAACAAACTTATACCTCTGTAATTTGAGCACTCCCTCTTATCCCCTTTGCCTTTATACAATGGCACTATGCAAGCATTCCGCCAATCCTCAGGCACCTCACCATGAGTCATACATACATTAAATAACAATACAGTCACCCCCTTTTTTAATAAATTCCACTGCAATACCATCCAAACCTGCTGCCTTGCCGTCTTTCATCTTCTCTAAAGCTTTTACCACCTCTTTTCTGTTTACCAAATCATTTTCCCTAACCCTCTCATTTTGCACACCACTTCGACCAAAACACCCTATATCTGCCACTCTATCATCAAACACATTCAACAAACCTTCAAAATACTCACTCCATCTCCTTCACACATCACCACTACTTGTTATCACATCCCCATCAGCCCCCTTCACTGAAGTTCCCATTTGCTCCCTTGTCTTACACACTTTATTTACCTCCTTCCAAAACATCTTTTTATTCTCCCTAAAATTTAATGATACTCTCTCACCCCAACTCTCATTTGCCCTCTTTTTCACCTCTTGCACCTTTCTCTTGACCTCCTGCCTCTCTTTTATACATCTCCCACTCATTTGCATTTTTTTCCCTGCAAAAATCATCCAAATGCCTCTCTCTTCTCTTTCACTAATATTCTTACTTCTTCATCCCACCACTCACTACCATTTCTAATCAACCCACCTCCCATGCTTCTCATGTCACAAGCATCTTTTGCACAAGCCATCACTGCTTCCCTAAATACATCCCATTCCTCCCTTACCTCCTTTGTTCTCACCTTTTTCCATTCTGTACTCAGCCTCTCCTGGTACTTCTTCACACAAGTCTCCTTCCCAAGCTCACTTACTCTCACCACTCTCTTCACCCCAACATTCTCTCTTTTTTTCTGAAAACCCCTAAAAATCTTCACCTTCGCCTCCACAAGATAATGATCAGACATCCCTCCAGTTGCACCTCTCAGCACATTAACATCCAAAAGTCTCTCGTTCGTGCGCCTATCAATTAACACGTAATCCAATAATGCTCTCTGGCCATCTCTCCTACTTACATACATATACTTATGTATGTCTCGCTTTTTAAACCAGGTATTCCCAATCACCAGTCCTTTTCCAGCACATAAATCTACAAGCTCTTCACCATTTCCATTTACAACACTGAACACCCCATGTATACCAATTATTCCCTCAACTGCTGCATTACTCACCTTTGCATTCAAATCACCCATCACTATAACCCGATCTTGTGCATCAAAACCACTAACACACTCATTCAGCTGCTCCCAAAACACTTGCCTCTCATGATCTTTCTTCTCATGCCCAGGTGCATATGCACCAATAATCACCCATCTCTCTCCATCAACTTTCAGTTTTACCCATATCAATCTAGAATTTACTTTCTTACACTCTATCACATACTCCCACAACTCCTGTTTCAGGAGTAATGCTACTCCTTCCCTTGCTCTTGTCCTCTCACTAACCCCTGACTTTACTCCCAAGACATTCCCAAACCACTCTTCCCCTTTACCCTTGAGCTTCGTTTCACTCAGAGCCAAAACATCCAGGTTCCTTTCCTCAAACATACTTCCTATCTCTCCTTTTTCCTCATCTTGGTTACATCCACACACATTTAGACACCCTAATCTGAGCCTTCAAGGAGGATGAGCACTCCCCGCATGACTCCTTCTGTTTCCCCTTTTAGAAAGTCAAAATACAAGGAGGGGAGGGTTTCTAGCCCCCCGGGGCTAAAGGGGACGGGAGTCCCCTTTAGTCGCCTTCTACGACACGTGAGGAATGCGTGGGAAGTATTCTTTCTCCCCTATCCCCAAGGATATACATTCTTTCTTTTCTTTTAAACTATTCGCTATTTCCCGCATTAGCGAGGTAGCGTTAAGAACAGAGAACTGGGCCTTTGAGGGAATATCCTCACCTGGCCCCCTTCTCTGTTCCTTCTTTTGGAAGATTAAAAAAAAATAATGAGAGGGGAGGATTTCCAGCACCCCGCTCCCTCCCCTTTTAGTCGCCTTCCACGACACGCAGGGAATACGTGTGAAGTATTCTTTCTCCCCTATCACCAGGGATAATATATAATATATATAATATATATATATATATATATATATATATATATATATATATATATATATATATATATTTTTTGCTTTGTCGCTGTCTCCCGCGTTTGCGAGGTAGCGCAAGGAAACAGACGAAAGAAATGGCCCAACCCACCCCAATACACATGTATATACATACATCCACACACGCAAATATACATACCTACACAGCTTTCCATGGTTTACCCCAGACGCTTCATATCCCTGATTCAATCCACTGACAGCACGTCAACCCCGGTATACCACATCGATCCATTTCACTCTATTCCTTGCCCTCCTTTCACCCTCCTGCATGTTCAGGCCCCGATCACACAAAATCTTTTTCACTCCATCTTTCCACCTCCAATTTGGTCTCCGGAGCACTTCTCCTTGTTCCCTCCACCTCCGACACATATATCCTCTTGGTCAATCTTTCCTCACTCATTCTCTCCATGTGCCCAAACCATTTCAAAACACCCTCTTCTGCTCTCTCAACCACGCTCTTTTTATTTCCACACATCTCTCTTACCCTTACGTTACTTACTCGATCAAACCACCTCACACCACACATTGTCCTCAAACATCTCATTTCCAGCACATCCACCCTCCTGCGCACAACTCTATCCATAGCCCACGCCTCGCAACCGTACAACATTGTTGGAACCACTATTCCTTCAAACACACCCATTTTTGCTTTCCGAGATAATGTTCTCGACTTCCACACATTCTTCAAGGCTCCCAGGATTTTCGCCCCCTCCCCCACCCTATGATCCACTTCCACGGTTCCATCCGCTGCCAGATCCACTCCCAGATATCTAAAACACTTTACTTCCTCCAGTTTTTCTCCATTCAAACTTACCTCCCCATTGACTTGACCCTCAACCCTACTGTACCTAATAACCTTGCTCTTATTCACATTTACTCTTAACTTTCTTCTTTCACACACTTTACCAAACTCAGTCACCAGCTTCCGCAGTTTCTCACATGAATCAGCCACCAGCGCTGTATCATCAGCGAACAACAACTGACTCACTTCCCAAGCTCTCTCATCCCCAACAGACTTCATACTTGACCCTCTTTCCAAATGATATATATATATATATATATATATATATATATATATATATATATATATATATATATATATATATATATATATATTATCCCTGGGGATAGGGGATTAAGACTACTTCCCACGTATTCCCTGCGTGTCGTAGAAGGCGACTAAAAGGGGAGGGAGTGGGGGGCTGGAAATCCTCCCCTCTCGTTTTTTTTTTTTAAATTTTCCAAAAGGAACAGAGGGGGCCAGGTGAGGATATTCCATAAAAGGCCCAGTCCTCTGTTCTTAACACTACCTCGATAATGCGGGAAATGGCGAATAGTTTAAAAGAAAGAATATATATATATATATATATATATATATATATATATATATATATATATATATATATATATATATATATATATATCCCTGGGGATAGGGGAGGAAGAATACTTCCCATGTATTCCCTGCATGTGGTAAAGGCGACTAAAAGGGGAGGGAGCGGGTGGCTGGAAATCCTCCCCTCTCTCTTTTTTTTTTTTTAATTTTCCAAAATAAGGAACAGAGAAGGGGGCCAGGTGAGGATATTCCCTCTAAGGCCCAGTCCTCTGTTCTTAACGCTACCTAGCTAATGCGGGAAATGGCAAATAGTATGAAAGAAAAAAAGATATCTGGGAGTGGATCTGGCAGCGGATGGAACCATGGAAGCGGAAGTGGATCATAGGGTGGGGGAGGGGGCGAAAATTCTGGGAGCCTTGAAGAATGTGTGGAAGTCGAGAACATTATCTCGCAAAGCAAAAATGGGTATGTTTGAAGGAATAGTGGTTCCAACAATGTTCTATGGTTGCGAGGAGTGGGCTATGGATAGAGTTGTGCGCAGGAGGATGGATGTGCTGGAAATGAGATGTTTGAGGACAATGTTTGGTGTGAGGTGGTTTGATCGAGTAAGTAACGTAAGGGTAAGAGAGATGTGTGGAAATAAAAAGAGCGTGGTTGAGAGAGCAGAAGAGGGTGTTTTGAAATGGTTTGGGCACATGGAGAGAATGAGTGAGGAAAGATTGACCAAGAGGATATATGTGTCGGAGGTGGAGGGAACGAGGAGAAGAGGGAGACCAAATTGGAGGTGGAAAGATGGAGTGAAAAAGATTTTGTGTGATTGGGGCCTGAACATGCAGGAGGGTGAAAGGAGGGCAAGGAATAGAGTGAATTGGAGCGATGTGGTATACCGGGGTTGACGTGCTGTCAGTGGATTGAATCAGGGCATGTGAAGCGTCTGGGGTAAACCATGGAAAGCTGTGTAAGTGTGTATATTTGCGTGTGTGGACGTATGTATATACATGTGTATGGGGGTGGGTTGGGCCATTTCTTTCGTCTGTTTCCTTGCGCTACCTCGCAAACGTGGGAGACAGCGACAAAGCAAAAATATATATATATATATATATATATATATATATATATATATATATATATATATATATATATATATATATATATTTTTTTTTTTTTTTTTTTTTCATACTATTCGCCATTTCCCGCGATAGCGAGGTAGCGTTAAGAACAGAGGACTGGGCCTTTGAGGGAATATCCTCACCTGGCCCCCTTCTCTGTTCCTTCTTTTGGAAAAAAAAAAAAAAAAAAAAAAAAATGTATGTATATACATGTGTATGGGGGTGGGTTGGGCCATTTCTTTCGTCTGTTTCCTTGTGCTACCTCGCAAACGTGGGAGACAGCGGCAAAAAAAAAAAATATATATATATATATATTTATTTATTTATTTAGCTTTGCCGCTGTCTCCCGCATTTGCGAGGTAGCACAAGGAAACAGACGAAAGAAATGGCCCAACCCACCCCCATACACATGTATATACATACACGTCCACACACGCAAATATACATACCTATAAATCTCAATGTACACATATATATACAAAGACATATACATATATACACATGTACATAATTCATACTGTCTGCCTTTATTTATTCCCATCGCCACACATGGAATAACAACCCCCTCCCCCCTCACTTGTGTGAAGTAGCGCTAGGAAAAGACAACAAAGGCCACATTTGTTCACACTCAGTCTCTAGCTGTCATGTAATAATGCACCGAAACCACAGCTCCCTTTCCACATCCAGGCCCCACAGAACTTTCCATGGTTTACCCCAGACGCTTCACATGCCCTGATTCAATCCATTGACAGCACGTCGACTCCGGTATACCACATCGTTCCAACTAACTCTATTCCTTGCCTGCCTTTCACCCTCCTGCATGTTCAGGCCCCAATCACTCAAAATCTTTTCATTCCATCTTTCCACCTCCCAATTTGGTCTCCCACTTCTCCTCGTTCCCTCCACCTCTGACACATATATCCTCTTGATCAATGTTTCCTCACTCATTCTCTCCATGTGACCAAACCATTTCAAAACACCCTCTTCTACTCTCTCAACCACGCTCTTTTTATTTCCACACATCTCTCTTACCCTTACATTACTTACTCGATCAAACCACCTCACACCACATATTGTCCTCAAACATCTCATTTCCAGCACATCCACCCTCCTATGCACAACTCTATCTATAGCCCATGCCTCGCAACCATACAACATTGTTGGAACCACTATTCCTGCAAACATACCCATTTTTGCTTTCCAAGATAACGTTCTCGCCTTCCACACATGCTTCAATGCTCCAAGAAGCTTCGCCCCCTCCCCACCCTATGACTCACTTCCACTTCCAATGTTCCATCTGCTGCTATATCCACTCCCAGATATCTAAAACACTTCACTTCCTCCAGTTTTTCTCTATTCAAACTTACCTCCCAACTGACTTGTCCCTGAACCCTACTGAACCTAATAACCTTGCTCTCTTTCACATTTACTCTCAACTTTCTTCTTTCACACAATTCACCAAACTCAGTCACCAGCTTCTGCAGTTTCTCACCCAAATCAGCTACCAGCACTGTATCATCAGCAAATAACTGAATCACTTCCCAAACCCTCTCATCCACAACAGACTGCATACTTGCTCCTCTCTCCAAAACTCTTGTATTCACCTCCCTAACCACGCCATCCATAAACAAATTAAACAACCATGGAAACAGCACGCAACCCTGCAGCAAATCGACACTCACTGGGGACCAATCACTTTCTTCCTACTCGTACACATGCCTTACATCCGTGGTAAAAACTAATCACTGCTTCTAACAACTTACCTCCCACACCATATACTCTTAATACCTTCCACAATGCATCTCTATCAACCTCATCATATGCCTTCTCCAGATCCATAAATGCTACATACAAATCCATCTGTTTTTCCAAGTATTTCTCATATACATTCTTCAAAGCAAACACCTGATCCACAAATTCTCTACCATTTCTAAAACCACACTGATCTTCCCCGGTCTGATGCTCCGTACATGGCTTTACCCTCTCAATTAATAACCTCCCATACAATTTCCCAGGAATACTCAACAAACTTATTCCTCTGTAAAACAATATATCTTGCTTTCTTTAAAAGACAGTTAAAAGCTGAGAACTACTTACTGAGAACAAAATATTTTGGATTCCTATTAGCAATTCATCAAGCTTTATTGTCTAAGATTTCTCCAGGAATTTCATTTCTTCCACTGTTACCATATAATTCATAACTGACACCGAAACTCCAATATTTTTGGCATTTTCTTAGTACACATTCCATGGTAATACTGTACTACTGTTGCAGATCTTACATTCTGGGGCATTTTCTTGAGTGACCATTTGTCACCACAGTATGACTAATCAATGGTAAAAAACTTATTGTCTCAAAATGCAATTCCTGTTGAACGATGCTTGCCATACTTCATCACCTTTCTTTATCCTCCGTAGGGTGTTATTCTTTAAGGTTTCCAAGTCATATCTAGCACACTGAGGTATAACTGTTTTGTATAGATTGTTATAAAATGCTTCTTCAACCTTAGCATCTGTTATTTCATTAACGGAGATACTAACATCTCCAAGACACCAATCCTGGACTTTTTGAACAATGGTTGAACCAATGAATCAAGACAACAACATACTCACCAAGCAGACGAAGAGGAGTGTCACGGTAAATATCTATTTCCTTTTCCTCAGCCATCATACCTAAAATTGTATCCAAACATCACTTAAAATGTCCTGAACATCCTTATCTTAATGTGTAACTAAAACCAGTTTTCATTAGATCTAAGGTGCCAGAAACAAAGTAATGAAGGAAACCTAAAAACTGAAAAAGATTCAAGAGCAACAGTTTTGGACTCAGTCCTTTTCAATACCTACACTCATACATTACAGTCATCACAGAAAAAATATATTTCATACAAATACACACATATAAGCAGGGGGGGTATAGCAATGCTGTTTCCTGTTGGGCAGGAGGGTGGCACCAGAAGTGTACGAGGGCAAGCAACTAATAATATGAACAAGTGTATATATGTATATGTCTCTGTATATATATGTATGTATTTGGGTATATGTTGATGTGTATATGTACGTGTATGGACATTTATGTCTATGAATGTGTATACGAGTGGTTGAGCAGTTCTCCAGATCCATAAATGCTACATACAAATCCATTTGCTTTTCTAAGTATTTCTCACATACATTCTTCAAAGCAAACACCTGATCCACACATCCTCTACCACTTCTGAAACCACACTGCTCTTCCCCAATCTGATGCTCTGTACATGCCTTCACTCTCTCAATCAATACCCTCCCATATAATCTACCAGGAATACTCAACAAACTTATACCTCTGTAATTTGAGCACTCACTCTTTTCCCCTTTGCCTTTGTACAATGGCACTATGCAAGCATTCTGCCAATCCTCAGGCACCTCACCATGAATCATACATACATTGAATAACCTTACCAACCAGTCAACAATACAGTCACCCCCTTTTTTAATATATTCCACTGCAATACCATCCAAACCCGCTGCCTTACCGGCTGTCATCTTCCGCAAAGCTTTTACTACCTCTTCTCTGTTTACCAAATCATTTTCCCTAACCCTCTCACTTTGCACACCACCTCGACCAAAACACCCTATATCTGCCACTCTATCATCAAACACATTCAACAAACCTTCAAAATACTCACTCCATCTCCTTCTCACATCACCACTACTTGTTATCACCCCACCATTAGCCCCCTTCACTGAAGTTCCCATTTGCTCCCTTGTCTTACACACTTTATTTACCTCCTTCCAAAACATCTTTTTATTCTCCCTAAAATTTAATGATACTCTCTCACCCCAACTCTCATTTGCCCTCTTTTTCACCTCTTGCACCTTTCTCTTGATCTCCTGCCTCTTTCTTTTATACATCTCCCACTCACTTGCATTTTTTCCCTGCAAAAATCGTCCAAATGCCTCTCTCTTCTCTTTCACTAATACTCTTACTTCTTCATCCCACCACTCACTACCCTTTCTAATCAACCCACCTCCCACGCTTCTCATGCCACAAGCATCTTTTGCACAAGCCATCACTGATTCCCTAAATACATCCCATTCCTCCCCCACTCCCCTTACCTCCTTTGTTCTCACCTTTTTCCATTCTGTACTCAGCCTCTCCTGGTACTTCTTCACACAAGTCTCCTTCCCAAGCTCACTTACTCTCACCACTCTCTTCACCCCAACATTCTCTCTTTTTTTCTGAAAACCCCTACAAATCTTCACCTTCGCCTCCACAAGATAATGATCAGACATCCCTCCAGTTGCACCTCTCAGCACATTAACATCCAAAAGTCTCTCTCGCACGCCTATCAATTAACACATAATCCAAAACACTCTCTGACCATTTCTCCTACTTACATACGTATACTTACGTATATCTCACTTTTTAAACCAGGTATTCCCAATCACCAGTCCTTTTTCAGCACATAAATCTACAAGCTCTTCACCATTTCCATTTACAACACTGAACACCCCATGTATACCAATTATTCCCTCAACTGCCACATTACTCACGTTTGCACTCAAATCACCCATCACTATAACCCGATCTTGTGCATCAAAACCACTAACACACTCATTCAGCTGCTCCCAAAACACTTGCCTCTCATGATCTTTCTTCTCATGCCCAGGTGCATATGCACCAATAATCACCCATCTCTCTCCATCAACTTTCAGTTTTACCCATATCAATCTAGAGTTTACTTTCTTACACTCTATCACATACTCCCACAACTCCTGTTTCAGGACTAGTGCTACTCCTTCCCTTGCTCTTGTCCTCTCACTAACACCTGACTTTACTCCCAAGACATTCCCAAACCACTCTTCCCCTTTACCCTTGAGCTTCGTTTCACTCAGAGCCAAAACATCCAGGTTCCTTTCCTCAAACATACTACCTATCTCTCCTTTTTTTCTCATCCTGGTTACATCCACAAACATTTAGACACCCCCAATCTGAGCCTTCGAGGAGGATGAGCACTCCCCGCGAGGCTCCTTCTTCTGTTTCCCCTTTTAGAAAGTCAAAATACAAGGAGGGGAGGGTTTCTGGCCCCCCCGCTCCCGTCCCCTTTAGTCGCCTTCTACGACACACACACACACACATATATATATATACATATATATATATATATGTATATATATATATATATATATATATATATATATATATATATATATATATATATATATATATATATTTTTTTTGATACTATTCGCCATCTCCCGCATTGGCGAGGTAGCGCTAAAAACAGAGGACTGAGCCTTTGAGGGAAATCCTCATTTGGCCCACTTCTCTGTTCCTCCTTTTGGAAAATTAAAAAAGAGAGGGGAGCATTTCCAGCCCCCCGCTCCCTTCCCTTTTAGTCGCCTTCTACAACACGCAGGGAATACGTGGGAAGTATTCTTTCTCCCCTATCCTCAGGGATAATATATATATATATATATATATATATATATATATATATATATATATATATATATATATATATATATCAAATTTTAGGGAAAATAGGATGTTTTGAAGGAGGTAAATAAAGTGCATAATACGAGAACAAATGGGAACAGTGGTGACGGGGGATAATGGGGAGGTAACACGTATTGGTGAAGTGAAAAGGAGATGGGGTAAATATTTTGAAGGTTTGTTGAATGCGTTTGATGATAGAGTGGCAGATATAGGGTGTTTTGGTCAAGGTGGTATGCAAAGTGAGAGGGTTAGGGAAAATGATTTGGTAAAGAGACAAGAGGTAGTGAAAGCTCTGCAGAAGATGAAAGCCGGCAAGTAGCGGGTTTGGATGGTATTGCAATGGAATTCATTAAACATTGGGGTGATTCTGTTGTTGACTGGTTGGTGAGGATATTCAATGTATGTATGGTTCATGGTGAAGGGCCTGAGGATTGGTAGAATGCATGCATATTTCCACTGTACAAAGGCAAACGGGATAAAGGTTAGTCTTCAAATTTCAGAGGTATAAGTTTGTTGAGTATTCCCAGGAAAATATATGGGAGGGTATTGATTGAGTGGGTCAAGGCATGTATAGAGCATCAGACTAGGGAAGAGCAGTGTGGTTTCGGAAGTGGTAGAGGATGTGTGGATCAGGTGTTTGCTTTGAATAATGTATGCGAGAAATACTTAGAAAAACAAATGGATTTCTATGTGACATTTATGGATCTAGAGAAGGCATTTGATAGAGTTGATAGAGATGCTTTGCGGAAGGTGTTAAGAATATATGGTGTGGGAGGTAAGTTCCTAGAAGCAATGAAAAGTTTTTATTGAGGATGTAAGGCATATGTACGAGTAGGAAGAGGGGAAAGTGATTGGTTCCCAATGAGTGTCAGTTTGCGGCAAGGGTGAGAGATGTTTCCATGGTTGTTCGTTTAATTTGTTTATGGATGGGGTAGTTAGGGAGGTGAAAGCAGGGGCTTGTGAAACATCTGAGGTAAGCCATGGAAAAGTCTGTGGGCCCTGGAGGTGAATTGAGAGCTGTGGTTTTGGTGTATTACATGACAGTTAGAGAGTGTGAACGACTGGTGTAGCGTTTAGTGTTCCTGGCTGCGACTCATTCATGGGCCGCCCAGGGTCAAGTGCATGGTTTTAATTCCTGGTTACAGCAGTCAGTCCACACTCAACCCAGCTGTTCATCCACTCCTTAGGGGTTAGTCGATAAAATGGGTACCTGGCTCAGGCTAGAGTATATACATATAGAGTTAATGGGATGGCCTTGATTAGGGCCTCTGGTACCTGTGCCATCTCAGCTAACATAAAAATCTAAAACAACTAAAACTATTTTGATTAACCCTTCCAGTCTACGGCAGTGTCGTCCTTCACTACAAGGCCTAAACATATGTCCAACTTCACTCTGACTTTCTACAATACCTTAGGTGCTCCTTTGTATCTGCCCTAACTCATCAACTTACTTCAACTCCATACGTCAACAATTCCCTCAGCTTTAAGCATTTCCAAATGAACACCCATATGTTCTTAACAATGGAGTGAGATAAAGCACAATACTACTATGGTGGAAAGGACACACACATTGAATAATATTTCAAACAACTGCAAACCTATATCATCCCATTACAAACATCCTGAGTTTAGTTTTATCATGTTCCTTACCCCATAATTTCATCATATTCTTCTGCAACCTATACTGTAATTACACTCAGTTTTCACAATATAGTAAGAGGGTATCAAATCTACTCTTAGCAATTCCTTTAATACCTGTTTATACTTTTATCTCTCCTCCTTCACCAAACTCAGCCACCTAAGGTTCTTGTATTTAGCAAGTAACAACGTTGATGTGAGCCCAGCCTACAAACAGATAAGTACGCAACTAGACCTAAAAAAAAACAACATACCCAATAAAGGTCACTTAATCATATCTAAAAATAACAATCATACATTTACTACGATATGGCACAATAATCATCGTATTTGCAAGGGTTTCGTGAATATTGACTTCACTCTGTTATAATCAATTAAATAAATATTCAATGCAATAAATAACAATCCAGTACCTAAGAATCTTTCGTCCAGAACACCAACTACATGGGAAGGAGGCTCTATTATTGACAAGACTACGGACCTACTTTTTGTAGGCTACAGGCTTAACTTAAAATAAAAGCCTGAAATACTACTACTACTACTACTGCAAGTAATAATAATAATAATAATAATAATAATAATAATAATAATAAAATAATAATAAGTATATATTAAAGAATTTTATGAAAGAAAATCATGATACTTTTGTGACGTAGCCTGATGTTGGCCAGCCTCACCGCACACACCAGATATGAAGTTTCAAACTATTATTTTCCTCCTTTTAGCTATGTACCTTTAGATTCTGTTATTTTCATTACACATGTATGTTTAAAGTAAAGATAATTTACTGAGAACATGTATATAGTCTTATCAATTCAGAAAAAAAGAATGGGGGCTTTGTGAGGTAGAACTGAGCATTTCTTCGCCAATCAAATTAATTTACGAGAGGGAGAGACCTTAAAACAGACATTTGGCCCCTTGTAACTGTACCCTAAAAATTCATAAACCACATAATTAGGAGTATCTAATCTAAATCAGCTCCCTCAATTTCAGTCAACGCATTACGCTTCCTCTCTATATCCGTGCAGTCTCGGGGACCTCTGGATAACCCCCAAAGGATGCAAACTCACCTGGCGTCACCAGCCGGTCACCACTTACGCCATACCACCATGTACAGCCCAGAGATATAGACAAACCCTGAGAGAAGGGCGGACCTAAAATGTAAGATCATAAAGTCTTATATTTCATGTTTTATGAACAAATCTAATACCATAGCTTTTCGTTTTACCGAGAGAAAAGCAACCTTTGGAGAGGCTGTATTACTGGAAGTAAAGTTTCGCCAAAGAAATCAATCCAAAGGAGTCTTCATTTCACAGCCACTGGAGGGAGAGCAGCATGGAAGAGGTACCATTAAGGTTCTATGACACTGCAAATACGGCAACAGATGTCTTACTTTGTTTCTACAATTTCACAATGTCTATCATGATTAAGTGTTTGTCTGAGTATTACAAGTACACAGAAAGTTGCGGTTCGATAATTATATACTTCATAACACGATATGATTAAGACGTATAAATTTATCTGAGAGTATATTTCAAGATATATCTAATCTATGCAAATTTGATGCTGTACATTTTATATCGCCATTGTGACACATCCTATAATACTTACATGTTATGGACAGGCAGGAAGGGAAACTTAGGACCGTCCTACATAGATAATTTCAAAGCAACAGATGCCATCCTTCCGCTCGCTCTACCGGTCACACACACACACACACACACTGCTGTACAACCGACTGGGGCGGAGTGAGCCGGGTGGAAACCAGCAAATATGTTTTCTCGAATCCTCTATCTTCCTTATCTTTAATTTTCTTCCCCAGTTCATCATTGTTTTATATATATATATATATATATATATATATATATATATATATATATATATATATATATATATATATATCATACAATTCTCCAACATCCAGGATCGAACCCAGAATCCCATTGCCACAGGCGAGAATGAAACCGCTAGACTATGGGCCTGGCTACTTATTAATAACTATTCGAATACTTCTTTTCTTTCTTTTAAACTATTCGCCATTTCCCGCGTTAGCGAGGTAGCGTTAAGAACAGAGGACTGGGGCTTTTTTGGAATTCGAATACTATGTACTCGAATACCCTTCGTCTCACGTGGTGAGCAACGGGATAGCATTCCCGCCTGTGGCACAGGATCCCGCGTTCGATCCTGGCTGTTGAAGGTTTGTATGTTCTATGAAGGTGCGCGTTACTATGCACTTTATTCATATTCATATACCTCCGCGTTGTACAGTTAGGTTCGGTAAAATGCTATTTGTTGGCTATGTGCGCCTGTTGGGAAATGACCGGTGTAGACCCCGTTGCTCACCAACGTAAGACGAAGGGTATTCGAGTACATAGTATTCGAATAGTTTTTCTTATTATCCAGGCCCATATCCTAACGGTAGCATTCCCGCCTGCGGCATAGGGGTCCTTGGCTCGATCCTTGCTGTTGGACATTTCCAAGTTCTATGAAGGTGTGCGTTCCTATGCACTTTATTCGTGTGTGTGTGTGTGTGTGTGTGTGTGTATATATATATATATATATATATATATATATATATATATATATATATATATATATATATATATATATATATATTCTTTTTTTTTTCATACTATTCGCTATTTCCCGCGATAGCGAGGTAGCGTTAAGGACAGAGGACTGGGCCTTTGAGGGAATATCCTCACCTGGACCTCTCCTCTGTTCCTTCTTTTGGAAAAAAAAAAAAAAAACGAGAGGGGAGGATTTCCAGCCCCCCGCTCCCTTCCCTTTTAGTCGCCTTCTACGACACGCAGGGAATACGTGGGAAGTATTCTTTCTCCCCTATCCCCAGGGATAATATATATATATATATATATATATATATATATATATATATATATATATATATATATAATTTTTTTTTTTTTTTTTGTCGCTGTGTCCCGCGTTTGCGAGGTAGCGCAAGGAAACAGACGAAAGAAATGGCCCAACCCACCCTCATACACATGTATATACATACGTCCACACACGCAAATATACATACCTACACAGCTTTCCATGGTTTACCCCAGACGCTTCACATGCCCTGATTCAATCCACTGACAGCACGTCAACCCCGGTATACCACATCGCTCCAATTCACTCTATTCCTTGCCCTCCTTTCACCCTCCTGCATGTTCAGGCCCCGATCACACAAAATCTTTTTCACTCCATCTTTCCACCTCCAATTTGGTCTCCCTCTTCTCCTCGTTCCCTCCACCTCCGACACATATATCCTCTTGGTCAATCTTTCCTCACTCATTCTCTCCATGTGCCCAAACCATTTCAAAACACCCTCTTCTGTTCTCTCAACCACGCTCTTTTTATTTCCACACATCTCTCTTACCCTTACGTTACTTACTCGATCAAACCACCTCACACCATACATTGTCCTCAAACATCTCATTTCCAGCACATCCATCCTCCTGCGCACAACCATACAACATTGTTGCAACCACTATTCCTTCAAACATACCCATTTTTGCTTTCCGAGACAATGTTCTCGACTTCCACACATTCTTCAAGGCTCCCAGAATTTTCGCCCCCTCCCCCACCCTATGATCCACCTCCGCTTCCATGGTTCCATCCGCTGCCAGATCCACTCCCAGATATCTAAAACACTTTACTTCCTCCAGTTTTTCTCCATTCAAACTCACCTCCCAACTGACTTGACCCTCAACCCTACTGTACCTAATAACCTTGCTCTTATTCACATTTACTCTTAACTTTCTTTTTTCACACACTTTACCAAACTCAGTCACCAGCTTCTGCAGTTTCTCACATGAATCAGCCACCAGCGCTGTATCATCAGCGAACAACAACTGACTCATTTCCCAAGCTCTCTCATCCCCAACAGACTTCATACTTGCCCCTCTTTCCAAAACTCTTGCATTCACCTCCCTAACAACCCCATCCATAAACAAATTAAACAACCATGGAGACATCACACACCCCTGCCGCAAACCTACATTCACTGAGAACCAATCACTTTCCTCTCTTCCTACACGTACACATGCCTTACATCCTTGATAAAAACTTTTCACTGCTTCTAACAACTTGCCTCCCACACCATATATTCTTAATACCTTCCACAGAGCATCTCTATCAACTCTATCATATGCCTTCTCCAGATCCATAAAAGCTACATACAAATCCATTTGCTTTTCTGAGTATTTCTCACATACATTCTTCAAAGCAAACACCTGATCCACACATCCTCTACCACTTCTGAAACCACACTGCTCTTCCCCAATCTGATGCTCTGTACATGCCTTCACCCTCTCAATCAATACCCTTCCATATAATTTACCAGGAATACTCAACAAACTTATACCTCTGTAATTTGAGCACTCACTCTTATATATATATATATATATATATATATATATATATATATATATATATATATATATATATATATATTCTATCATTTCATGAGAGTTCAGAGCAGTTAACATCATACCTAAAGGGCACGGTTGGTGACACAAAAATGTGAGGAGGTGGTTGAAGGAGGGTGTATAGGGAAAGTTGGATTAATGGTTTTCTCAAATGTTTCTAGTCTGTCAATATCTGCACAGTGTCATGTATATGATTTACTGTAACATTTCATGACAATCTTTAGCATCGGTACGTCATTCCTGAGGTTGAAACAACTAGTAAATGAGACAAGACGGTAAATACAAAATAAAATTCCCTTGCAAAAGCACAAAAAACGGACGAATGGAATAGTCTAAGCTTCGAGACTGTGAATATGAACAGCAAAAGAAGTTTAAACACACATAGACAGACGGAGCACACGCACAAACGTACGAACATTGCGCGTCAAAAAATGGGGCAATGCGTAAGCCGCGCTGGGTACACTAACGCTTTTACGGCACAACTTGGGTATGAACAATCGTCCTCGACTTTCAAAGTCGAGAGAATTATTTCGGAAAATCCGTTAAGGAGATATAATAGGGAATTACACCCGGTATATATTCTTTTTTTTTTTTTTTAATATATGACCAAGAAAACATTCTAGTTCCCTAGTATATATATATATATATATATATATATATATATATATATATATATATATGGAAAAGTATAATCTGTGCCACATAAGACTGATATGGTGTGTAACAATTCAATGATAAATAACGTAAGGCTGAAAAAATGCAGTCAATTGTAAAATACCTACTCACATTACATATCTAGTGATTTATTTTTCAAAATCTAGGAAGTTTCTAATGAATATTTTAGTGATTATTTACCCTAACTGAAATTGATATTTCTCATTTTGGTTCGCCAGACAGAATCAACCAACTCAACAAAAAAATGGTAGTGGTTTACGAAGGATGTGCGATGTTTAAAGGTATTATAATGGATAATAGTATTCTCGATTTTCCCGTATGAAACAACGAGAGATCTGCTAATTACGTGACAGTGTGATGCCTGCCTTATCATCGTTCACTCAAGCACAACTGAATCTACTTAAAAGCTCTACCAACACCGTTGTTACCGCTACCCAACCAGACATGCCGGGTAGTGCCGTGGTGAGGCTCTCCTCTCGCTGGCCACCGCAACCCACTTTCTCATTCCGTCAGTTATTAAGTAAAACAAGCAGCAAGCAAAATCCTAGAAACAGAACGCTCTTTAAAGAGGCGCAGAACAGTAAAAAAAAAAAAACCGCGGTATGTGTTCCTTGGAACGCCTGGAAGCAGTTGATGAATATTTTCGGGAACACTTAAGCGCTCGTGTCATCATATTAACTGACAGCTCGAGCGACACGACGTAGGGTGTGGGTGTGGACAGAGACACGGCTGGCGTACACACAACTGTCGCCTGCCACCTCGATCCGTTCAGTTTCCCCTATGGCGATCATAAATCTGCCAGACTATATATTGATCAATCCGTCTGTTCGTCGATGCGAGGAGCGAAGAATGGTATAGGATTTCCCCGTCCCTCCAGTAAGACTGACCGACCTGTTGGGTATTAGCTACTTTGCCGTCATCTCCACCTACTCCAAATGTCGACGCCGCAATCGTCTGTCCGCGGCTTTTGCTAGGTCATCCAGGTAGCCAGCCAACCAACCAACCAACTTCTTTATTAACCAGCAGTGCCGAGGAGAGCGTTTTGTAAAGACACGATGACCGAACGAGAATATGTATGTACGTAGGTTGTACAACACACACCACAACCCTCATTCTTTTTTTTTTTTTTTTTGTCCTCCCCCTGCTAATGCTTCTCGGCCGCCACAACCATCACAAAAGGAAGCAAAATCATCATTCGTTTTGCAAGACTGCCCAAAGAAAGAGGAGGAGGAGCAGCAGCAGTGGCAAGGAGACTTAGTACGGATTGAGAAGGAAGAAGGGTCCTTGACCAAGAACACCACAACCGACTTTCTCCAACCTAAGTATTCTCCTTTAATTTCTTCTTCTACTACTTCTGCTGTTTCCCCCGGTAAAGCAATAACGCCTCGGTCAGGGAGTCCTTACTAGACCGACGGCGACAAGCGAGATGGGAGAGGACTGTGAAGAGAAAGCAGCTCCCTCCGTCCGTAGGTATGGGAATCTCTCGGGGATTCCTATGATTATTATACTTAATATGTACGTAGGATCAGTTCTATTGCATGATATTATCATTAGTAGTAGTATTACGATCATTCTTCCTCCCTCTCGTCTTCGACGTTTTAGTCGGCCTTTCTGGTCCTTGCCGACTGCTTTGCTCATCATCAACCCCAAAGGTTAGGCAGAAGCAGCATGCCTAGGAACCCCTGCCTCTCTAGTCAGTGGCGGGGGTGATGAGCTGGCCCTTCTTTCGTACAGGACCGGTAAATGTCATCATCTCGGGCTGGAAACGCCAAAGCCTCGCCTCCAAGGTCAAAACGAACACACACACACACACAGGATCATATTATTCTATTGAAAATGCTTAGTTTTTGTTGGACACCACAAGCAGACACTGCCAAAAGTTTGAGAGCAGCCGACCCGGCCTCTTTCGCGTCCTGATAGGAGACGTCTGTCTGCTTTTATTTTATTCTCTCTCTTAGCCCTCCTTCCTTCCAGTTTTGGTTGTGTTTTGTGGCCAATCTATATAAAAGTCCCCTGTGTCTGCGTGTGCCATCGGCCACCCAATGTGCCTGCTAATGTGATTATACAATCAGGACGGTGCACCTACCCAAGCCAAACCAGTACCTACCAACACCACCACCAAAGAAGCAGCCGCCAGCAGCAATTGGTGGTCTTGTTTGTTGTTGGTGGCGGAGGAGGAGGAAGCGGCGGCCTTCTGCCTCCTCCTAGTACTACTACTACTACTACTACTACTACTAATAATAATAATAATAATAATAATAATAATAATAATAACAACAATACTCTTCGCCCAGGGTTGAGTGGGTGCTCTTGCGTTTGTTATCCTCCTCCTGGCCCAAGAATAGGCGGTGACTCCCCAACGCAGAACCTTAGCCTGTTTCATTTACCCAAAAGGCCCGATGATGTTATTCCGACCCTCGTGCAAGAGTGACGGTAAGCACGTCAGTACCACCGCCACAATGTGCGTTCGACGTCGATGTATCCGAGTCTTGCGATTCACATACCCTGCGGTCTTCATCGACCCACGAGCCGAGTGATCCCCCAAGAAGTGTCTTTGATTTCCATTCCATATTTCTTCCCGACGCAATAAATCAAAGGGTCTGCACAAGAGAGAATCAATCAACCCAATGTCCTTGGAGTCTTTTGTCGAGGCCCAATTTTGCCACTTTCTTACCCCTCGCAACGCCTACTAGTAGAGCAGCAGCCACCCAGGGCAGGGCCAGACTGCTACTTCTAAGCTTATAGTGCTGCTGAGGGTCGATGATTATAGCTTTTGCGGGAACCAACGCCGCCGATCAGCTTGAAGGATTGTCTATCATTATCATGGTCTGTTGTCATTCCTTGCCCTTCCAGGCGACGGTTAAGATTGTATTATTGTTACTACTACTAGTACGGACTCGGGGAGGGTGGGCAGTCACAGCATCCAACCTTACACGGCTGGTGCGCCAGGCCGCCCGCCCGCCATTGGTTATCATCATCGTTGTTCCCTGCAGCCAGGCTACCGACCTGCCAACTACACCTGCTCTCGGCCGGTGCGTATATAGATAGATCTAAAATAGAAGACCGATTCGCTTTTTCTCCTTAGGGGCCGAGAACCTCTGGACATTACTTGGTGGTTGTGGTCCCCAAGGCCTCCCTCTTTCTTTGCCTTCAAAGAAACTTGCAGCCTAAACAAACGTGTAAGCAGAGTTAATAATACTTTTGCAAGAAACCTTGTTACGAAGGCCTCAATCATTCAATCAGTGGCAGGGATGGGCGATGTGTACAAAGGGCAGGGACATGTTCAATGCAAGCTGATGACTTGCACTTACTGGGAATTCCTCATTCACGAGCCCTAATCCCCATCAAGAAGAGGTTTAAACGGATTACCTGCTCCTCTTGGAGAGGAACACATTGAACCCTTCAGTGTGGCACGCTTGCGGCCCATAACATCCAAGGGCATCACAGACCTGTTATTGCTCAATCTCGTGCAGCTGGAATTGCAGCTTGTCCCTCTAAGAAGAAGTCGTGAATGGACATAGCGGATCTTGCTGGAGATCCGTTGACTAGTTAATAGGCTAGAGTTTCACTCTTTATCAGAATTAACCAGACAAATAGCTTCACCGAATTGACAAAGAGCTCTCAATCTGTCAATCCTTCCCGTGTCCAGGCCTAGTGAGGTTCCACGTGCTTAATCAAATTAAGCCGCAGGCTCCACTCCTGGTGGTACCCTTCCGCCAGTTCCTTTAAGTTTCAGCTTTGCAACCATACTTCCCCCAGAACTCAAAGACTTTGGTTTCCTCAAAGACTTTGGTTTCCTGAGATGATGCTGCCCTCCAGGTCAAGGGAATAATGCCGGAGGATCGCTGGTCAGCATCATTTATGGTTGGAACGAGGGCGGTATCTGATTGCCTTCGAATGTCTTTCGTTCTTGATTAATGAAAACATTCTTAGCAAATGCTTTCACGGTTGTTCGTCTTGCAACGGTCTAAGATTTTCACCCCTAGCATTGCAATATGAATGAATAAATCTTCTTTGAGGGTGTGTATGGATGAACTGAAAGGCTCCATGTATGCACCTGATATCCCTCATTTGAAAATGGTGACACACAGATAACAGATAGACATGCAGGATTATTCTTTTCCCATACAGGGTGAACTGTCAGCAGTCCTGGAGGATTATATTCTGCTAGAGCAAATGAACAGGGCAACTATTACCAAATATGCAGATATGCGTCAGATTGGTGGCAGTGTAAATACAGCTCTCAAGGATCTAAACGAGAAATACTTAGCATTACAAACATACCTTGAACAGGTTGAAGACAGTGTTATAGTTGGAAGCTACTGCATGTAAACTAGATGCTTACTCTATAAGACTGGAAACAAATTTCAAACGTTAAAAAAGAAGTGAGATGGATAATACAGTATTTGGATTTTAATTTTACTGAAAATGAACAAATTACATCATGACATACAGAAGTGAATGATACTGAAAAGATCACCACAATATAAGGGTAACATTTTGCATTCCAAGACCACATAAGTATGACAGTTATTCAGTACCATATACTGAAGGATGCATCAAGGTCTTGAGTCAAACTAACCATTCATATCTAGGAATGCAATTCTAATTTAGTGGTAGACTAAATAAAATCAATCTTTTTTTCAACTAATTATGCTAGTGTTTGTTTGGTTATAAAAGATGATTTAAAGCCATTTTGCAGTGAGACTGAACATGGACAATATGACATTTCTTCATCTGATCCTGGGGGAAAACAATGATCAAGTATGAGAGAAAAGAAAGTGAATATTTTGAAGGTTTGCTGAATGTCTCATGAGAGAGTGGCAGATATAGGATGTTTTGGTCGAGGTGATGTGTGAAGAGAGAAGGCCAGGAAGAATGGTGTGGTAAACTGAGAAGAGGCAGTGAAAGCTTTGCGTAAGATGAAAGCTGGCAAGGCAGTGTGTTTAGATGGTAATTCTGTGGAATTTATTAAAAAGGGGGATGACTGTGTTGTTGATTGGTTGGTAAGGATATTCAGTGTATGTATGGTTCATGGTGAAGTGCCTGAAGATTGGCAGAATGCATGCATAGTGCCATTGTACAAAGGCAAAGGGGATAAAGGTGAGTGTTCAAATTACAGAGGTATAAGTTTGTTGAGTATTCCTGGGAAATTATATGAGAGGGTATTGATTGAGGATAAAGGCATGTACAGAGCATCAGATTGAGGAAAAGCAGTATGGTCTTAGAAGTGGTAAAGGATGTGTGGATCAGGTGTTTGCTTTGAAGAATGTATGAGAAATACTTAGAAAAACATATGGATTTGTATGTAGCACATATGGATCTGGAGAAGGCATATGATAGAGTTGACAGAGATGCTCTGTGGAAGGTATAGAGTATACAGTGTGGGAGGTAAGTTGCAAGAAGCAGTGAAAAGGTTTTATCAAGGATGTAAAGCATGTGTACGAGTAGGAAGAGAGGAAAGTGACTGGTTCCCTGTGAATGTTGGGTTTGCGGCAGGGGTGAGTGATGTCTCCATGGTTGGTTAATTTGTTTATGGATGGGATTGTTAGGAAGGTGAATGCTAGAGTTTTGGAGAGAGGGGGCAAGTGTGCAGTCTGTTGCGGATGATAGGGTTTGGGAAGTGAGTCAGTTGTTGTTTGCTGATGATACAGTGCTGGTGGCTGATTCGGGTGAGAAACTGCAGAAGTTGGCGACTGACTTTGGTAAAGTGTGTGAAAGAAGAAAGCTGAGAGTAAATGTTAATAAGAGCAAGGTTATTAGGTTCAGTAGGGTTGAGGGACAATAAATTGGGGGGGTAAGTTTGAATGGAGAAAAACTGGAGGAAGTGAAGTGTTTTAGATATCTGGGAGTGGATTTAGCAGCGGATGGAACCATGGAAGCGGAAGTGAGTCACAGGGTGGGGAAGCTGCGAAGGTTCTGGGAGCATTGAAGAATGCAGGGAAGGCAAGAATGTTATTTCAGAGCAAAAATGGGTATTTTCGAAGGAAAAGTGGTTCCAACGATGTTATATGGTTGTGAGGCATGGGCTATAGATAAGATTGTGCGGAGGAGGGAAGATGTGTTGAAAATGAAACATTTGAGGACAATATGTGGTGTGAGGTGGTTTGATTGAGAAAGTAATGAAAGGGTAAGAGAGATGTGTGGTAATAAAAAGAGTATGGTTGAGAGAGCAGGAGAGGGTGTAATGAAATGGTTTGGTCACATGGAGAGAATGAGTAGGGAAAGATTGACCAAGAGGATATATGTGTCAGAGGTGGAGGGAATGAGAAGTGGGAGATCAAACTGGAGGTGGAAGGATGGAGTGAAAAAGATTTTGAGCCATTGGGGCCTGAACACACAGGAGGATGAAAGGCATGCAAGGAATAGAGTGAATTGGAACGATGTGGTATACCGTGGTCGATGTGCTGTCAATGGATTGAACCAGGGCATGTGAAGCATCTGGGGTAAACCATGGAAAGTTTTATGGGGCCTGGATGTGGAAAGGGAGCTGTAGTTTCTAAAACACTTCACTTCCTCATGTTTTTCTCCATTCAAACTTACCCCCTAATTGACTTGTCCCTCAACCCTGCTGAACCTAATAATCTTGCTCTTATTCACATTTACTCTAAGCTTTCTTCTTCCACTCCCAGATATCTAAAACACTTCACTTCCTCCAGTTTTTCTCCATTCAGACTTACCCCCAATTTACTTGTCCCTCAACCCTACTGAACCTAATAACCTTGCTCTAATTCACATTTACTCTAAGCTTTCTTCTTTCACACACTTTACCAAATTCAGTCACCAACGTCTGCAGTTTCTTACCCGAATCAGCCACCAGTACTGTATCATCAGCAAACAACAACTGACTCACTTCCCAAGCCCTGTCATCTACAACAAACTGCATACTTGCCCCTCTCTCCAAAACTCTTGCATTCACCTCCCTAACATCCCCATCCATAAACAAATTAAACAATCATGGAGACATCATGCATCCCTGCCGCAAACCGACATTCACTGGGAACCAATCACTTTCCTCTCTTTCTACTCATACAAATGCCTTACATCCTCGATAAAAACTTTTCACTGTTTCTAGCAGCTTACCTCCCACACAATATACTCTTAAAACCTTCCACAGAGCATCTCTATTAACTCGTCTCATATGCCTTCTCGAAATCCATAAATGCTACATACAAATAAATCTGTTCTTCTAAGTGTTTCTCACATGCATTCTTCAAGCAAACACCTGATTCACACATCCCCTACAACTTCTGAAACTCCATTGCTCTTCCCCAATCTGATGCTCTGTACATGCTTTCACCCTCTCAATCAATGCCCTCCCATATAATTTCCCAGGAAAACTTGCTGGTTTTATTCATTCTCGTTGCCACCCAGCAACACATGAAATGACAACACCTCCCCCCACACATGCGCAAGGTAGGGCTACGAAAAGACAACAAAGGCAACATTCGTTCACACTCAGTCTCAAGCTGTCATGTATAATGCACCAAAACCACAGCTCCCTTTCCACATCCAAGCCCCACAAAACTTTCCATAGTTTCCCCTAGACACTTCACATGCCCTGGTTCAATCCATCGACAGCATGTTGACCCCAGTATACCACATCATTCCAATTCACTCTATTCCTTGCACGCCTTTCTCCCTCCTGCATGTTCAGGACCCGATCACCAAAAATCTTTTTCACTCCATCCTTCCACCTCCAATTTGGTCTCCCACCTCTCCTCGTTCCCTCCACCTCTGACACATGTATCCTCTTTGTCGATCTTCCCTTACTCATTCTCTCCATATGACCAAACCATTTCAATACACCCTCTTCTGCTCTCTCAACCATACTCTTTTTATTACCACACATCTCTCTTACCCTTTCATTACTTAATCAAACCACCTCACACCACATATTTTCCTCAAACATCTCATTTCCAACACATCCACCCTGCTCTGCACAACCCTATCTATAGCCTACACCTTGCAACCATATAACATTGCTGGCACCACTATTCCTTTAAACATACCCATTTTTGCTTTCCGAGATAATGTTCTCGCCTTCCATACATTTTCAATGCTCCCAGAACTTTCACCCCCTCCCCCACCTTGTGACTCACTTCTGCTTCCAATGTTCCATCCACTGCTAAATCCACTCCCAGATATCTAAAACACTTCACTTCCTCCAGTTTTTCTCCATTGAAACTTACCTCCCAATTGACTTGTCCCTCAACCCTACTGTACCTAATAACCTTGCTCTTGTTCACATTTACTCTCAGCTTTCTTCTTTCACACACTTTACCAAACTCAGTCACCAGCTTCTGGAATTTCTCATTCGAATCAGCCACCAGCACTGTATCATCAGCGAACAACAAGTGACTTACTTCCCAAGCCCTCTCATCCACAACAGACTGCATACTTGTCCCTCTCTCCAAAACTTTTGCATTCACCTCCCTAATAACCCCATCCATAAACAAATTAAACAACCATGGAGACATCACGCACCCCCACCGCACACCAAAAGTCACTGAGAACCAATCACTTTCCTCTCTTCCTACTCGTACACATGCCTTACATCCTCGATAAAAAACTTTTCTCTGCTTTCAGCAACTTGCCTTCCACACCATATATTCTTAATACCTTCCACAGAGCATCTCTATCAACTCTATCATATGCCTTCTCCAGATCCATAAATGCTACACACAAATCCATCTGTTTTTCTAAGTATTTCTCACATACATTCTTCAAAGAAAACACCTGATCCACACATTCTCTTGCACTTCTGAAATCACACTGCTCTTCCCCAGTCTGATGCTCTGTCCATGCCTTCATCTTCTCAATCAGTACCCTCCCATATAATTTCCCAGGAATACTCAACAAACTTATACCTCTGTAATTTGAACATATTACCAAGCACACCTTATAAAGTTATACAATGATGGAAGCTTTCATAGTAACAAGCACAATTCATATCATAACTATAATGTTGGAATATTTCATATTACTAAGCACAAGTAACACCATGAATATAATGCTGGAATATTTCACATCACCTAGCACAAGTGGTATCACAGAATATTCCTGACGATGGATTAATTCAATCACCAAGCGATCCTGTAGTCACCATTTGGCATCTCCAAAGCATTTGACAGGGTATTGCCAGAGCATAATTCCTTGAACTTCCTTCCTTTGGTTTGACTGCTTCTCTCTGTTGACTCATGTATAGTTTCCTTTCATCATGTTCCATCACACAAGTCACTGAGTGAGCAACTTCTCTCTTTTATTGTATCAGATTTATCAATAGTGGCAATCCTTAGATTTCAGTTCTAACACCAGCTCTCTTCCTCCTCTCTTTTACTTGTAACCATATTCACTCATATATTGATGATTCCATTTTACATACTTCAACTCACTTTAATACTCATTTTTTTTCTCATACTAATCATATTTCCTCTCAATTTGGACCCATGCAACATTTTGGAGTGGGAAGGAATAAGCATGTAAAATCTAATAGTGCTAAAATGCAATTTCTCCCTATACCTCTTTCTGTGAACCATTCCTTTCCCTCTACCAAATTTCAAAACACAATTCAACCTTATATTATCATTAACATACTGGTCATAACCATAACCTCCACTCTGCCCTGGAAACCCCACATAATCAACATCACAAGGTGTGTTTCCCAAAAGCTGGCAGTGTTGTAAAGGTGCCATCATCATCATTCTTATGAGCAAACTGTGTGACAAGTACATTCAATAATACTAATTGAAAGCAAAATATACAAAGGGTTACAGTGTGCCAACAGTTTTATCCCCACATACAGTAGAACTAGGTGAAGGCCATCACTATTTACAATCAAGCAGTTACACTGAGCCAATAGTGTTATCCCCTTGCACTAGGTGAAGGCCACCACTAAGCACACACAGGATTACACTAACCAAACTGTTATGCCTACCTACAATTCCTTGGGCCACAGAGAAAGTCTTGTACTTGCAACTAAAAGTTGGTATGATTCACATGATCCAATTAACAAATTGTTTATTGGTGCATGTTACCACCCTGAGATTATGTAGGACTACAGAATGACACTTCTGCATGCTATGTTATCAAATGTGTCTTCTTAAGTGAAGAGCGGACAAGAAAATGTACAACTCTCACCTTTGAAATCTTATAAGATGTTCAACCATGAGATGAGTTATTCTAATGACTTTTATTTACATTCATGTCATCTCCAAAAACATGAAAGGTTAACCTGCCCTTATGAACACAATAGATAGTTTGAGATGTAAGATATATTCCTCTTTACCACTCCTGAAACCATACTGTTCCTGTTTTTTTGTGCATGCCACCATCTTCTCAATCACCTCTCTCCCATACAATGTACCATATACACTCAAACTTTTACCTGTAGTTCACCTCTCACCTTTGTCCCTCTTGTCTTTATACAGTGGTACTGTATATGCATTCTGCCAGTACTCAAATACTTCACCATGACCCACAGAAAATCCCAACTAACCAATCAACAACACAGTCACTGTGCCACCATCTACATCTAATTAATCATTGTGCAATCATATACCACTCACTAATTACTATAGTATAGATCTACCATTTACTGTACCACCATCTACTTATCACTAAATGCTACTATATAGATTTACTGTTTCCCACCATCAACCTCTAAATTACTACAGTGTAGATCTACCCCTTAATGTACCATCATCTACCTCATTAATTATTACAGTGTAAATCTACCACTTACTATGCCAACAATAATTACCACAATGTAATCTACCACCCACTGCACTGCCATCCACTTCTTATTAGTTAGTACAACGTAGATATAATGCCTACTATAACACTACCTACCTCTCATTAATCACTAGTGTACATCTACCATCTGCTATAACACGATCTGCTCCTCATTAATCATTACAGTAGATCTACTGATTAATGTTCCATCATCTATCTCTCGTTAATCACTATAGTGTACATCTACCACCTGATATGACTACCTAACTCATTAATGACTATAGTGTAGATCTACTGCTTACTGTGCCAACATCTACCTCTCATTAATTACTACAGTGTAATTCCCACTTACTATAGCACTGTCTACCTCTCACTAATTATTACAGTATAGATCTATGGCTTACTGTTCCACAGTGTAGATTTACCACTTACTCTGCCATCATCTACCTCATTAATTGCTAACGTGTAGATCTACCACCTACTATAACACTCTACCTCACATTAATCACAACAATGTAGATCCACTTGCTGTGCCATTATCTACCTCTCATTAATTACTACACTGTAGATCTGTCACCTGCAATAACGCTATCTGCCTCTCATTAATTACTACAACAGATCTACCACTTACTCTGCCATCATCTATCTCTCATTAATTACTTCATTGTACACCTATCACATACTACACACTGTCTACCTCTCATTAATTACTACAGTACAGATCTACCGCTTACTATACCTCCATCTACTTCTCATTAATTTCTACACTGCAGATCTATCACATACTATACAATTATCTACCTCTCACTAATTGCTACAGAATAGATCTACTGCTCTCTGTGCAATCATCTACCTTTCATTAATTATTGTCGTGCACATGTACCACCTACTATAACACGATAAAATGCAATAAAGTGGCTGGAGTGGATGGTATTGCAGTTGAATTTATTAAGAAAGTGAGAGACTGTTGTTGATTGGTTGGTAAGGATTTTCAATGTATGTATGGATAATGGCAAGATGCCTGAGGATTGACAAATGCATGCACAGTGTCATTGTATAATAGGCAAAGGGGATGTAGGGATGAGCAGTGTAGTTTCAGAAGTGGTAGAGGATGTGTGTATGTGGTGCTTACTTTAAAGAATCTGCATAGGAATTACTTAGAAAAACAGATGGATGTGGAATATGATAGGGTTGATAGGAGATAGTTTGTGGAAAGTTTAAGAAAATACAGTGAGGGAGGAAAGCTGCTATAAGCAGAGAAATTTTTTAAGGGTGTACAGCATGTACAAGTAGGTAGAGAGGAGAGTGAATGGTTCCAAATGAAGGTTGGTCCACAGCAGGGGTGTTTGATGTCACCATGGTTGTTCAAGTTGTTTATGGGACAGGTGGTGAAGGAGGTAAATGCAAGTCTTGGAAAGAGGGGCAAGGATGCAGTCAAGGGGATGTAGGGATGAGCAGTGTAGTTTCAGAAGTGGTAGAGGATGTGTGTATGTGGTGCTTACTTTAAAGAATCTGCGTAGGAATTACTTAGAAAAACAGATGGATGTGGAATATGATAGGGTTGATAGGAGATAGTTTGTGGAAAGTTTAAGAAAATACAGTGAGGGAGGAAAGCTGCTATAAGCAGAGAAATTTTTTAAGGGTGTACAGCATGTACAAGTAGGTAGAGAGGAGAGTGAATGGTTCCAAATGAAGGTTGGTCCACAGCAGGGGTGTTTGATGTCACCATGGTTGTTCAAGTTGTTTATGGGACAGGTGGTGAAGGAGGTAAATGCAAGTCTTGGAAAGAGGGGCAAGGATGCAGTCTGTGGGGGAAGAGAGGACTGATAATACAGTACTGGTGGCAGACTCAAGTGAGAAACTGCAAAAGTTAGTGACTGAGTTTGGAGGAGTGTGTGAAAGGAGAAAGTTGAGAATGAATATGAATAAAGTAAGGTTATTAGGTTCAGCAGTGTTAAGGGATAGATTAGTTGAGGTGTAAGTTTGAATACAGAAAAATTGGAGGAAGTCAAGTGTTTAAAAATCTGGGGGTGGACATGGCAGCAAGTGAACCATGGAAGCAGAAGTGAGTCATACGGTGGGGGGAGGGGCCTAAGATTTCGGAAACAGTGAAGAATCTGAGGAAAGAGAGAATATTATATGAGAGGGCAAAAATAGGTACGTACCAAGGAATAATAGTCCCAACAGTATTATTTGGATGTGAAGTATGGGCGATAGATGGGGCTATGTGGAAGAGGGTGGATGTGTTGGAAATAAAATGTTTGAGGACAATATGTGGTGTGAGGTGCTTTGATCAAGTAAGATAGGAAAGGGTACGAGATGTGTGGTAATAAAAAGAGTTTGTTTGAAAGAGTAGAAGAGTGTGTAATGAAATGGTTTGGACATATGCAGGGAATGATGATATATCTGTTAGTAGTGGAGGAAACAAAGAGAGCAGGAATACCAAATTGGAGATGGAAGGATGGAGTGAAAAAGATTTTGAGTAATCGGGGCCTTAAAATGCAGGAATGAGAGGCGTGCACAGGACAGAGTGAACTGGAATAATGTGATATACTGAGGTTGACATGCTGTCAATGATCAGAATCAAGGCATATGAAGTGTCCAGGGTAAAGTATGAAAAGTTCTGTGGGGCCTTTGTGGATAGGAAGCTGTGATTCTGGTGCACTACACATTACAGCTAGATAATGGATGTGATTGGATGCAGCCTTTCTTCATCTGCTCCTGGCACTACCTTGCTAACATGAGAAATGATGATCAAGATATATATATATATATATATATATATATATATATATATATATATATATATATATATATATATATTTTTTTTTTTTTTTTTTCATACTATTCACTATTTCCCGCGATAGCGAGGTAGCGTTAAGAACAGAGGACTGGGCCTTTGAGGGAATATCCTCACCTGGCCCTCTTCTCTGTTCCTTCTTTTGAAAAAAAAAAAAAAAAAAAAAAAAAAAAAAAACGAGAGGGGAGGATTTCCAGCCCCCCGCTCCCTTCCCTTTTAGTCGCCTTCTACGACACGCAGGGAATACGTGGGAAGTATTCTTTCTCCCCTATCCCCAGGGAATATATATATATATATATATATATATATATATATATATATATATATATATATATATATATATATATATATATATGCTTGGTTCTCAGTGAATGTAGGTTTGCGGCAGGGGTGTGTGATGTCTCCATGGTTGTTTAATTTGTTTATGGATGGGGTTGTTAGGGAGGTGAATGCAAGAGTTTTGGAAAGAGGGGCAAGAATGAAGTCTGTTGGGGATGAGAGAGCTTGGGAAGTGAGTCAGTTGTTGTTCGCTGATGATACAGCGCTGGTGGCTGATTCATGTGAGAAACTGCAGAAGCTGGTGACTGAGTTTGGTGAAGTGTGTGAAAGAAGAAAGTTAAGAGTAAATGTGAATAAGAGCAAGGTTATTAGGTACAGTAGGGTTGAGGGTCAAGTCAATTGGGAGGTGAGTTTGAATGGAGAAAAACTGGAGGAAGTAAAGTGTTTTAGATATCTGGGAGTGGATCTGGCAGCAGATGGAACCATGGAAGCGAAAGTGAATCATAGGGTGGGGGGGGGGAGAGAATCCTGGGAGCATTGAAGAATGTGTGGAAGTCGAGAACATTATCTCGGAAAGCAAAAATGGGTATGTTTGAAGGAATAGTGGTTCCAACAATGTTGTATGGTTGCGAGACGTGGGCTATGGATAGAGTTGTGCACAGGAGGGTGGATGTGCTGGAAATGAGATGTTTGAGGACAATGTGTGGTGTGAGGTGGTTTGATCGAGTAAGTAATGTAAGGGTAAGAGAGATGTGTGGAAATAAAAAGAGCGTGGTTGAGAGAGCAGAAGAGGGTGTTTTGAAATGGTTTGGGCACATGGAGAGAATGAGTGAGGAAAGATTGACCAAGAGGATATATGTGTCGGAGGTGGAGGGAACGAGGAGAAGAGGGAGAACAAATTGGAGGTGGAAAGATGGAGTGAAAAAGATTTTGAGTGATCGGGGCCTGAACATGCAGGAGGGTGAAAGGCGGGCAAGGAATAGAGTGAATTGGATCGATGTGGTATACCGGGGTTGACATGCTGTCAGTGGATTGAATCAGGGCATGTGAAGCGTCTGGGGTAAACCATGGAAAGCTGTGTGGGGCCTGGATGTGGAAAGGGAGCTGTGGTTTTGGGCATTATTGCATGACAGCTAGAGACTGAGTGTGAACGAATGAGGCCTTTGTTGTCTTTTCCTAGCGCTACCCCACACACATGAGGGGGAAGGGGGATGGTATTCCATGTGTGGCGAGGTGGCGATGGGAATGAATAAAGGCAGTCAGGGTGAATTGTGTGCATGGGTATATATGTATGTGTCTGTGTGTGTATATATATGTGTACATTGAGATGTATAGGTATGCATATTTGCGTGTGTGGACGTGTGTGTATATACATGTGTATGGAGGTGGGTTGGGCCATTTCTTTCGTCTGTTTCCTTGCGCTACCTCGCAAACGCTGGAGACAGCGACAAAGCAAAATAAATATAAATAAATATATATGCTACATACAAATGGATTTTTTTTTTTTTTTTTTTTTTTTGCTTTGTCGCTGTCTCCCGCGTTTGCGAGGTAGCGCAAGGAAACAGACGAAAGAAATGGCCCAACCCACCCCCATACACATGTATATACATACGTCCACACACGCAAATATACATACCTACACAGCTTTCCATGGTTTACCCCAGACGCTTCACATGCCTTGATTCAATCCACTGACAGCACGTCAACCCCGGTATACCACATCGCTCCAATTCACTCTATTCCTTGCCCTCCTTTCACCCTCCTGCATGTTCAGGCCCCGATCACACAAAATCTTTTTCACTCCATCTTTCCACCTCCAATTTGGTCTCCCTCTTCTCCTCGTTCCCTCCACCTCCGACACATATATTCTCTTGGTCAATCTTTCCTCACTCATTCTCTCCATGTGCCCGAACCATTTCAAAACACCCTCTTCTGCTCTCTCAACCACGCTCTTTTTATTTCCACACATCTCTCTTACCCTTACGTTACTTACTCGATCAAACCACCTCACACCACACATTGTCCTCAAACATCTCATTTCCAGCACATCCATCCTCCTGCGCACAACTCTATCCATAGCCCACGCCTCGCAACCATACAACATTGTTGGAACCACTATTCCTTCAAACATACCCATTTTTGCTTTCCGAGATAATGTTCTCGACTTCCACACATTCTTCAAGGCTCCCAGAATTTTCGCCCCCTACCCCACCCTATGATCCACTTCCGCTTCCATGGTTCCATCCGCTGCCAGATCCACTCCCAGATATCTAAAACACTTCACTTCCTCCAGTTTTTCTCCATTCAAACTCACCTCCCAATTGACTTGACCCTCAACCCTACTGTACCTAATAACCTTGCTCTTATTCACATTTACTCTTAACTTTCTTCTTTCACACACTTTACCAAACTCAGTCACCAGCTTCTGCAGTTTCTCACATGAATCAGCCACCAGTGCTGTATCATCAGCGAACAACAACTGACTCACTTCCCAAGCTCTCTCATCCCCAACAGACTTCATACTTGCCCCTCTTTCCAAAACTCTGGCATTCACCTCCCTAACAACCCCATCCATAAACAAATTAAACAACCATGGAGAAATCACACACCCCTGCCGCAAACCTACATTCACTGAGAACCAATCACTTTCCTCTCTTCCTACACGTACACATGCCTTACATCCTCGATAAAAACTTTTCACTGCTTCTAACAACTTGCCTCCCACACCATATATTCTTAATACCTTCCACAGAGCATCTCTATCAACTCCATCATATGCCTTCTCCAGATCCATAAATGCTACATACAAATCCATTTGCTTTTCTAAGTATTTCTCACATACATTCTTCAAAGCAAACACCTGATCCACACAACCTCTACCACTTCTGAAACCACACTGCTCTTCCCCAATCTGATGCTCTGTACATGCCTTCACCCTCTCAATCAATACCCTCCCATATAATTTACCAGGAATACTCAACAAACTTATACCTCTGTAATTTGAGCACTCACTCTTATCCCCTTTGCCTTTGTACAATGGCACTATGCACGCATTCCGCCAATCCTCAGGCACCTCACCGTGAGTCATACATACATTAAATAACCTTACCAACCAGTCAACAATACAGTCATCCCCTTTTTTAATAAATTCCACTGCAATACCATCCAAACCTGCTGCCTTGCCGGCTTTCATCTTCCGCAAAGCTTTTACTACCTCTTCTCTGTTTACCAAATCATTTTCCCTAACCCTCTCACTTTGCACACCACCTCGACACCAAAACACCCTATATCTGCCACTCTATCATCATTATCATTTTGCTTTGTCGCTGTCTCCCGCGTTAGTGAGGTAGTGCAAGGAAACAGATGAAAGAATGGCTCAACCCATCCACATACACATGTATATACATACACGTCCACACACACAAATATACATACCTATACACCTCAATGTATACATATATATACACACACAGACATATACATATATACACATGTACATAATTCATACTGTCTGCCTTTATTTATTCCCATCGCCACCTCGCCACACATGGAATAACAACCCCCTCCCCCCTCATGTGTGCGAGGTAGTGCTAGGAAAAGACAACAAAGGCCCCATTCGTTCACACTCAGTCTCTAGCTGTCATGTAATAATGCACCGAAACCACAGCTCCCTTTCCACATCCAGGCCCCACACAACTTTCCATGGTTTTTCCCAGACGCTTCACATGCCCTGGTTCAATCCATTGACAGCACGTCGACCCTGGTATAACACATCGTTCCAATTCACTCTATTCCTTGCACGCCTTTCACCCTCCTGCATGTTCAGGTCCCGATCACTCAAAAGCTTTTTCACTCCATCTTTCCACCTCCAATTTGGTCTCCCACTTCTCCTCGTTCCCTCCACCTCTGACACATATATCCTCTTAGTCAATCTTTCCTCACTCATTGTCTCCATGTGACCAAACCATTTCAAAACACCCTCTTCTGCTCTCTCAACCACACTCTTTTTATTTTCACACATCTCTCTAACCCTTACATTACTTACTCGATCAAACCACCTCACACCACATATTATATGAAGGTGAAATTTGCACTTTAGTAGTTCATACAATTTTATTTAACATGTAATAATTCTATACATGTGGCACAAGATGTTTTGGGGAGACAATCCACCTCATCAAGTGCCAGTACTTAACAAAGTTATTCAAATTCCAACATTACACTTACGTTCCACCATCCAGCACCACTTTACACAAACCAACCACTGTCCGCTTTGTCTGGCAGTAACCATTGTAGGGGAGAGTGATTAAGGCAGGTGACGTGGCAGGGGTTGACCTTAGCAGCTGGGTGTGTCTTGAAGTTATTTTATGTTTTCATGTTTTGTCAGTTTTCTCATAATGATTTGATTAATACCAGTATGGGCTTTAAAATTGCCTGGGGACAAATTAAAGTTCTTAGTATTAGTAATTAAGCCAGATTCAATGATGTTGCGTATGGCATAATCAGCAGAGGGACATAAAATAACAGGATTTTCAAGATCTATGGGATGATCATTTTCATGACAATGTTTAGCGATCGCATTCTTGTGGTCATCCTTGTGTACTGCATGACAGTGCCAATAAGACCTCTGCGTTACAGTTTTTCCGGTCTGGTCTATAGAAATATCTTTACATGCCTTTCATTTGATGGCATAAACATTCCCAATTGTTGCCTGATTTGGCCTACGATCTATTAAGGTCTTACTGAATGTGTTATTGCACTGGAAAGCAACATTACAAGCACAGTTTTTTAGAACATGTCTTAGTTTAGCTAAGTTGGGAGAATAGGACAACACTAAACATTTTGACATCCTTATTTGTCACATTTTTGTTACACGAAGCATAAAATGTCTTCCTAGCTTTCCAATAAGCTTATTCACAAACCAATCGGGATAACATAACTGCCTAAAGATATGTCTTATATGACTACATTCATCTACCAGGCCTATGGGATCACATATCTGTAGTGCTCTTAAAAACACAGACATAACTACAGACATTTTTATAGAAGAATCATGTAGAGAAATAATCAATATAGCTCTCAGAGTTGGAAGGATTCCTGTAGATTTTAAGGGGCAAATGATCAGATTCTCTATTTATCAACACATCAAGAAAAGGCAGTCTGCCTTCCTTTCCCATTCCATCTTGAATTTGATAGTGGGGTAGATGTTATTTAATTATTCAATTCATGTATGTTCACCTTTTCCAATGCTGGTGCGGTAGCACCAAGAAAAGGTGAAGGAACAGCTCATTTGCTCACATAAATTCTCTAGTTATCATGTATAATGCACCAAAAGTACAGCCCCCTGTCCACAACCTGGCCCCATAGACCTTTCCTTGCTTTCCCCTTACTGATTCACATGTATACATATAGACATTTATCATGTACACACATGTACTATTGTTATTTATTTAATATTCATCCATCTATTTATCTATCATTTATCCATTCAATATTGTTGTTTTGCTGATAACACAGCACTAGTGGCAGATTTAAGTAATAAAACTGCAGAAATTGATGTCTGAATTTGGGAGAGTGTGAGAGGAAGAAGCTGAATGGTCAGAACTTGGAGGAAGTGGAGTGTTTTTGATACCTAGGAGTGGACATGGCAGTTAATGGAACATTAGAAGCAGAAGTGATTCATAAAATGGGTGAGTGCATGAAGGGTTTGGGAGCATTGAGAAGTGTGTGAAAAAAGAGAGGTAGTTGTCTGGTAGGTTGCAAATGGGTAAGTTCGAAGGTATAGTAGTATATGAGAATGTGCAACAGAGGATGGATGTGTTGGAAATTAAATGTTCGAGGGCAATTTATCAAAGGGCAAGAGAAAGGTGCGGTAATAAGAAGAGTGGCTGAGAAAGCTGAAGAGGGTGTGCTGATATGGCCTGGCCATATGGAGAAAATGAGTAAGGAGAGGCTGATGAAAAGGATATGTGCATCAGAAGTGGAGTGGGCAAGAAGGAGGGGGTGACCAAACTGGAGATGGAAGGATGGAATGAAAATTATTTTGAGTCCTTTGGGCCTCAACATGCAGGAGGGTGGAAGGTATGGAGATGATAAGATTAAATTGGAGCACTGTGGCATAAGCAGCCAGTAAGAACATTAGGTAGGAGCCTCTGCAATACTAAGCTAGAGTTCCCCTCTGCCAGTGGCCTGTTAAGAGTGAGGCATAAAGGCTAAGAAGCAGCACTGAAGTTCACCAGTAATGGAGATTCTATTGATGTGGCCACCCCCTTGAGGGAGTTCCAGTTGGGAACAAGCATCAGTGATATACACAGATAGAACAGATGGTATATAGGGGGCAACATGTTATCAATTGAGTGATTCAGGGCATGTGAAGCAATGTGCTGGGGACACCACAGAAAGGTCTGTGGGGCCTGATTGTAAATGGCAGGGTGAGGTTTCAGTGCTTTACACATCAGCTAAGGAAAGGATGAGAGTGAATGAGGCCATTCTCTGTCTGATCCTAGTGGTACCTCACTAACACAGGAAATAGCCAAAAAGGAAGGTAAAAATTATGATTCTCATTATAGATTTAACAGTCATATGACTTCTAATGCCTTTTAATTATTTTAGAGAACTCTTTTTTTAATATCTATTTGCTTCTTCTTTCACTGCATCTTGTATAGAAATTTATGTGCCTTAGAAGCACAATATAAAAAAGTAATTCAATGCCTTAAACCCAAGTTATTAGAATAATGAATGCCAAAAGTTTATTTTTCTAGCTTATCATATAAATGAGAACTAACACGTCCAAAATGCCAATTCTTTCACTTTAATGTTTTCTTGTCTTTATTTTCAGCTTTACTAACTACAAACTGATTAGTGACAGTTCAAGAACAGTTTCAAGGAAGTTAAATCACTGTTTATATTCACCCTAGAAAGGTCAGGTGGTTAGATTGCCCTAAAAGAGGCACGCCATGAGGCTTCATGAGCAAATTTTTACCAAAAGGAATGATAAGGAAACCCAAAAGACACTTTAAGTTAACCCAAAGGAATTTATGGCATGATTGTCCAAAAAATATATACAATACACAATCTTCCTCACTGAGGCTGACCATACTTTAGCACATGCATTCAACTTATTCTTACCTTTCCCATTTTGGGGTGCAAGAGATTTCTGTAATTAAAAATGAAGGTAGTATTAATGTGAACAGAGAAAAAATCTTTTGTAGTTTAAAGCAACCTCTACAGTATGACATAATGTGGTGTGCACTGAAATGCCATAAAACTACTGTATAAGAACAGAAATATGGTAACGTACCTAATGGTTTAAACAGAAAAACCTTATGCTTCAACCTAAACAGAAAATCAAAGTGTCTCAGAAATAGGATTTACAAGCATATCACTGCTATACCAAATTCAGTATGTGCTTTAGCATTCAGGTCACCTATACTAATGGGATCCATTTGATTTCATAAATCACTATCTTTATATACAAATTATTTACAATTGGATTTTATTGAACATATTGTCTATAAAAGACATTGTTTCTAGGGGAAAAATCCATAACTGAAATTCGAATTATATCTTCATATGTATATATATATTTCAATCCATATCAATGCATAATAATTTCCTTACATTTCATGAAATAAAACATTAGCAACTGTAAGCGAGTTATCGGTTTCATATCACAGAACATGGAAATCATTAGGCATAGCACGAACTTTAGGTAGCAAACAATGATGCCTCTAAATTACACCACAGCACAATCTTCACTCATCAAAACAAAACTCAACGAATTTGAGCTAAGCCTCATCTTCCTTTTACTGTTTATTTTGCTTCTGCAATCCACAAAATCTTTAAACTAGTTGATACAGAGTCAAGAGGCCAACGTCGCTGATCTCACCTTGGCAGTACGACACACCAGTAAACTAAACGAGCTACTACATTACTGCCAGATTTCATAAGATACACTTGGATAAACAAAGACAAACTATTATCCGTGTATTCAATGCCAGTTAGTCTGACTTATACATGATTTTTATTTTCTACTGGCCACCTTTACATGAGTGGAGGTTAAATCACCATATAATAGAAACTAAATGATATACTTATCTAATCCTGAATAGTGCCTAATACATTAAAAAAATTCTACGTAATTGGTCAAGAAGGAAGTTACAACTGGCTAACCTTGAGTGTTTCCTTACTTTTTTTTTCTTTTTCTGGCAAAGTAAAAACAGAAGCAGCATTTAAACAGTATGAATAGAATTACTGTCACTGGAGTTGGCACACGGAAGCAGAGGCTCTTACTAGGGTTCACAATATCTAAAAGGCTCTAAAAGGGACTACTCTGAATAGGCTAGTAAGATCAATTATTAAAGTCACTTTATACTTATCATGATTTCTAATGAAGCACTCTGAGGAGGTCATACATCATTCTTGAACTACTGACTATTGACATTACACAGTGACTTTCCATTCATCAGGAACTAGTGTTGGTGCAGACCTGAACAATGAAGACATATCATTGGAACACAGATCCAGCCAATAACTATAGTAACCACCGGTTCTGGATACATTCGTATCAACTACCTGGTACGTGTTTAGAGTGCTGTAATGAGCTACAGCCACTTACTAACCTGTTCCCATTACTCTCACATTCATTGAAAATATTTCTCCACTTTTTTCATGCTATCAATCCTAAATCCAATTAGTAAGCTGGAGAATGCCATAATCTCTCCTAAGAGCTCAAATTAATAACGATGGGTAAAAAAATGAACAATAAAATGACTGAGGATAAATTCAACATGTTAATGAGTGATGTTCAAATTTCTCTAATATGCTGCAGAAAAGTATATAGTTCTTTTAGGATCAGGTGCATGATTAAACTTAGGAAAGATGACAGGGAAATTATGCCTGGCTTCGAAAATTACTGACAGAGATAGTAACTAATAAATCAGCAGAAAGGAAACTAAGATACAATAATCAGGAATGGTATCTGACAAATTTATGAGATGAGAAATCATACCATTCAGATATGACATTTGTGTAAAGGCTTACATAGTTAAGGAACTCCAATTAATTTCACAGACTGAAAACATTTGGAGACTATTGTGCGGATGCATACAGTTCAAATAATGATTAATGACTTAGAACTTGGCACTAAATCTTTAGAATTTCAACACTTGCCACAACTTTGCTTTCTCTCTTTAAACCATTAATTAAAAGGCCCTTACCAACCACTTGATCTTTTCCAAATACTATCTTTCCTTTTGAGCACAAGGACCTTTCTATAACATGAAGTAGCTATACATTTCCTTGTACAGTATCAACAAACTACAGCACCCTAGGTGACAACAAACTTTTTCTCACTGTTCAGAACAAGCTGCTCCAATTCCTCATGGCTTAGGACCAGTTGAAGTATTTCCTTGGGCATGCTCGAGCAGATCCACACCAAGTTGTTTCCTCTAGGACAGGACAGACCTTCCCTCCACGGCGGGCATCCTTTAGAATAGTCCTGGTCCTAGTCTGTTCACCAATTCCACAAGTTTTACTGCATGGAGACCATTCAGACCACTCAGAAACACGGCAATCACGAGGTGGACCTACAAAAGATGTGGCATATAACGGAAGATACAGACTTAATTACATCAATACAGTATAGGAAGAAAGTGCAGTGTCTTCACTGTTAATGCTAATAATAATAACAATAATAATAAAAATAAAAATAATAATAATAACAATAATAATAATAATAATAATAATACTCATGAAACAGGAGCGGTGGGAGTATGTGATAGAGTGTAAGAAAGTAAATTCTAGATTGATATGGGTAAAACTGAAAGTTGATGGAGAGAGATGGGTGATTATTGGTACATATGCACCTGGGCATGAAAAGAAAGATCATGAGAGGCAAGTGTTTTGGGAGCAGCTGAATGAGTGTGTTAATTGTCTTGATGCACAAGATCAGGTTACAGTGATGGGTGATTTGAATGCAAAGGTGAGTAATGTGGCAGTTGAGGGAATAACTGGTACATGGGGTGTTCAGTGTTGTAAATGGAAATGGTGAAGAGCTTGTAGATTTATGTGCTGAAAAAGGACTGGTGATTGGGAATACCTGGTATAAAAAGAGAGATATACATAAGTATACGTATGTAAGTAGGAGAGATGGCCAGAGGGCGTTATTGGATTACATGTTAATTGATAGGTGTGCGAAAGAGAGACTTTTGGATGTTAATGTGCTGAGAGGTGCAACTGGAGGGATGTCTGATCATTATCTTGAGGAGGCAAAGGTGAAGATTTGTATAGGTTTTCAGAAAAGAAGAGAGAATGTTGGGGTGAAGAGAGTGGTAAGAGTAAGTGAGCTTGGGAAGGAGACTTGCGTGAGGAAGTACAAGGAGAGACTGAGTACAGAATGGAAAAAGGTGAGACCAAAGGAGGTTAGGGGAGTGGGGGAGGAATGGGATGTATTTAGGGAATCAGTGATGGATTGTGCAAAAGATGCTTGTGGCATGAGATGCATGGGAGGTGGGCAGATTAGAAAGGGTAGTGAGTGGTGGGATGAAGTAAGATTATTAGTGAAAGAGAAGAGAGAGGCATTTGGATGATTTTTGCAGGGAAATAATGCAAATGAGTGGAAGATGTATAAAAGAAAGAGGCAGGTCAACAGAAAGGTGCAAGAGGTGAAAAAGAGGGCAAATGAGAGTTGGGGTGAGAGAGTATCATTAAATTTTAGGGAGAATAAAAAGATGTTTCGGAAGGAGGTAAATAAAGTGCGTAAGACAAGGGAGCAAATGGGAACTTCAGTGAAGGGGGCTGATGGGGATGTGATAACAAGTAGTGGTGATGTGTGAAGGAGATGGAGTGAGTATTTTGAAGGTTTGTTGAATGTGTTTGATGATAGAGTGGCATGTGTACGTGTAGGAAGAGAGGAAGTGATTGGTTCTCAGTGAATGTCGGTTTGCAGTAGGGGTGTGTGATGTCTCCATGGTTGTTTAATTTGTTTATGGATGGGGTTGTTAGGGAGGTGAATGCAAGAGTTTTGGAGAGAGGGGCAAGTAATCAGTCTGTTGTGGATGAGAGGACTTGGGAAGTGAGTCAGTTGTTGTTCGCTGAAGATACAGCACTGGTGACTGATTCGGGTGAGAAACTGAGGAAGCTGGTGACTGAGTTTAGTAAAGTGTGAGAAAGAAGAAAGCTGAGAGTATATGTAAATAAGAGCATGGTCATCAGGTACAGTAGGGTTGAAGGACAAGTCAACTGGGAGGTAAGTTTGAATGGAGAAAAACTGGAGGAAATGAAGTGTTTTAGATATCTGGGAGTGGATTTGGCAGCGGATGGAACCATGGAAGCAGAAGTGAGTCACAGGGTGGGGGAGGGGGCGAAGGTTCTGGAAGCATTGAAGAATGTGTGGACGGCAAGAACATTATCCCGGAAAGCAAAAATGGGTATGTTTGAAGGAGTAGTGGTTCCAACAATGTTATATGGTTGCAAAGAGTGGGCTATAAATAGGGTTGTGCGGAGGAGGGTGGATGTGTTGAAAATGAGATGTTTGAGGACAATATGCGGTGTGAGGAGGTTTAATCGAGTAAGTAATGAAACGGTAAGAGAGATGTGTGGTAATAATAAGAGTGTGGTTGAGAGAGCAGAAGAGGGTTTAGTCACATGGAGAGAATGATTGAGGAAAGATTGACAAAGAGGATATATTTGTCAGAGGTGGAGGGAACAAGGAGAAGTGGGAGACCAAATTAGAGGTGGAAAGATGGAGTGAAAAAGATTTTAGCGATTGGGACCTGAACATGCAGGAGGGTGAAAGACATGCAAGGAATAGAGTAAATTGGAACAATGTGGTATACTGGGGTCGATGTGCTCTCAATGGATTGAACCAGGGCATGTGAAGCATCTAGGGTAAACCTTGTGCGCGTGTGGGGTGAGGGGGGCATCATTTCATGTGTTGCGGGGTGGCAACAGGCATGAATAAAGGCAGCAAGCATGATTTATGTACATGTATATATATGTATATGTCTGTGTATGTATATATATATGTATACATTGAAATGTATAGGTATGTATAAGTGCATGTGTGGACGTGTATGTATATATGTGTACACGGGTGGGTTGGGCCATTCTTTTGTCTGTTTCCTTGCGCTACCTCGCTAATGCGGGAGACAGCAACAAAGTACAATAAATAAATAAATAAATAAATAACAATAATAATCCATTTAATAGATAGCAAACACATACCACCGGTCGTGTGTGGAAAACTTGTCAAATTTCTACATTCTATTATTCAATGTTTGTGAAATAGTTGTGTTTGGAAATCTTGAAAAGCTGATATATGACACGATTACATGTGATTGTTGTTTTAAGATCTTTTGAAAGACAAGTGAGACCTTTGGCAAAACTGGCAAAGAGAAAGTGGGGATACTATGAGTTCTCATATTTCACTAATACACACATCTGACCCATTGTCTAACATTTCTTACTGGTTTCCTTCATATAACAGAGTGAAACAAAATGCAAGCAAAGCAAGCTAAAATACTGCTGAAGCTGCTGGCAGGCTTTGGTACTCCAAGTGGCCCATAGAGTCTTTGCTAGCCTTGGAATAATGATTCTCACTGTAAATAAAGTTTCTCACATGATTGCTGTGATACAAGTGCATACTCAAGATCAAACATGTCTAATATTGTTAAATGTAAAGATGAAATGCTGAACAGAGTAAAGTTTAGACCAAATGACAGATATGAAGACTCCTCTCCTTCCATACTAAGCAAAGGTATAACAAAAGAAAAGGTGCCTTGACATAGAATGATATATTCATTTTATTTATCTATTTTGCTTTGTCGCTGTCTCCTGCGTTTGCGAGGTAGTGCAAGGAAACAGACGAAAGAAATGGCCCATCCCACCCCCATACACATGTATATACATACACGTCCACACACGCAAATATACATACCTATACATCTCAATGTACACATATATATACACACACAGACACATACATATATACCCATGCACACAATTCACACTGTCTGCCTTTATTCATTCCCATCGCCACCTCGCCACACATGGAATACCATCCCCCTCCCCCCCCTCATGTGTGCGAGATAGCGCCAGGAAAAGACAACAAAGGCCCCATTCGTTCACACTCAGTCTCTAGCTGTCATGCAGTAATGCCCGAAACCACAGCTCCTTTTCCACATCCTGGCCCCACACAACTTTCCATGGTTTACCCCAGACGCTTCACATGCCCTGATTCAATCCACTGACAGCACGTCAACCCCGGCATACCACATCGATCCAATTCACTCTATTCCTTGCCCGCCTTTCACCCTCCTGCATGTTCGGGCCCTGATCACTCAAAATCTTTTTCACTCCATCTTTCCACCTCCAATTTGGTCTCCCTCTTCTCCTCGTTCCCTCCACCTCCGACACATATATCCTCTTGGTCAATCTTTCCTCACTCATTCTCTCCATGTGCCCAAACCATTTCAAAACACCCTCTTCTGCTCTCTCAACCACGCTCTTTTTACTTCCACACGTCTCTCTTACCCTTACATTACTTACTCGATCAAACCACCTCACACCACACATTATCCTCAAACATCTCATTTCCAGCACATCCACCCTCCTGCGCACAACTCTATCCATAGCCCACGCCTCGCAACCATACAACATTGTTGGAACCACTATTCCTTCAAACATACCCATTTTTGCTTTCCGAGATAATGTTCTCGACTTCCACACATTCTTCAAGGCTCCCAGGATCTTTGCCCCCTCCCCCACCCTATGATTCACTTCCGCTTCCATGGTTCCATCCGCTGCCAGATCCACTCCCAGATATCTAAAACACTTTACTTCCTCCAGTTTTTCTCCATTCAAATTTACCTCCCAATTGACTTGACCCTCAACCCTACTGTACCTAATAACCTTGCTCTTATTCACATTTACTCTGAACTTTCTTCTTTCACACACTTTACCAAACTCAGTCACCAGTTTCTGCAGTTTCTCACATGAATCAGCCACCAGCGCTGTATCATCAGCGAACAACAACTGACTCACTTCCCAAGCTCTCTCATCCACAACAGACTTCATACTTGCCCCTCTTTCCAAAACTCTTGCATTCACCTCCCTAACAACCCCATCCATAAACAAATTAAACAACCATGGAGACATCACACACCCCTGCCGCAAACCTACATTCACTGAGAACCAATCACTTTCCTCTCTTCCTACACGTACACATGCCTTACATCCTCGATAAAAACTTTTCACTGCTTCTAACAACTTGCCTCCCACACCATATATTCTTAATACCTTCCACAGAGCATCTCTATCAACTCTATCATATGCTTTCTCCAGATCCATAAATGCTACATACATATCCATTTGCTTTTCTAAGTATTTCTCACATACATTCTTCAAAGCAAACACCTGACCCACACATCCTCTACCACTTCTGAAACCACACTGCTCTTCCCCAATCTGATGCTCTGTACATGCCTTCACCCTCTCAATCAATACCCTCCCATATAATTTACCAGGAATACTCAACAAACTTATACCTCTGTAATTTGAGCAATCACTTTTATCCCCTTTGCCTTTGTACAATGGCACTATGCACACATTCCGCCAATCCTCAGGCACCTCACCATGAGTCATACATACATTGAATAACCTTACCAACCAGTCAACAATACAGTCACCTCCTTTTTTAATAAATTCCACTGCAATACCATCCAAACCCGCTGCCTTGCCAGCTTTCATCTTCCGCAAAGCTTTTACTACCTCTTCTCTGTTTACCAAATCATTTTCCCTAACCCTCTCACTTTGCACACCACCTCGACCAAAACACCCTATATCTGCCACTCTATCATCAAACACATTCAACAAACCTTCAAAATACTCACTCCATCTCCTTCTCACATCACCACTACTTGTTATCACCTCCCCATTAGCGCCCTTCACTGAAGTTCCCATTTGCTCCCTTGTCTTACGCACTTTATTTACCTCCTTCCAGAACATCTTTTTATTCTCCCTTAAATTTAATGATACTCTCTCACCCCAACTCTCATTTGCCCTCTTTTTCAAATCTTGCACCTTTCTCTTGACTTCCTGTCTCTTTCTTTTATACATCTCCCACTCAATTGCAGTTTTTCCCTGCAGAAATCATCCAAATGCCTCTCTCTTCTCTTTCACTAATAATCTTACTTCTTCATCCCACCACTCACTACCCTTTCTAATCTGCCCACCTCCCACGCTTCTCATGCCACAAGCATCTTTTGCACAATCCATCACTGATTCCCTAAATACATCCCATTCCTCCCCCACTCCCCTTACTTCCATTGTTCTCACCTTTTTCCATTCTGTACTCAGTCTCTCCTGGTACTTCCTCACACAAGTCTCCTTCCCAAGCTCACTTACTCTCACCACCCTCTTCACCCCAACATTCACTTCTTTTCTGAAAACCCCTACAAACCTTCACCTTAGCCTCCACAAGATAATGATCAGACATCCCTCCAGTTGCACCTCTCAGCACATTAACATCCAAAATTCTCTCTTTCGCGCGCCTGTCAATTAACACGTAATCCAATAATGCTCTCTGGCCATCTCTCCTACTTACATACATATACTTATGTATATCTCGCTCTTTAAACCTGGCATTCCCAATCACCAGTCCTTTTTCAGCACATAAATCTACAAGCTCTTCACCATTTCCATTTACAACACTGAGCACCCCATGTATACCAATTATTCCCTCAACTGCCACATTACTCACCTTTGCATTCAAATCACCCATCACTATAACTGAAAAATGTTTGGACATCAGTTTTTGCCAATTTGTCATTCTCTTTTAGTTTCTGATGTGGAGTTGGTTAAAAAGCAAGGAGCATAAGTACTTATGACTTGGATTTTCATGCTAATTCATGTAACTCTTTCAAAACTAGGTCTTGCATGGTAACATGCAACTCTCAACCTGCTCAGTGAAATACCAAAATGCTCAATTTATGTGAGGGGATTCTGAAGAAAACATATCTAAGTGCTCAAACAAAATTTATCATAAAGAGCAGTAACTCAGCTCCCATAAACAAATGACAGCATCATGTGCAAACCTTCGGAGATGCAAATGAAGGGGACTGGAGGGATCCCATATGGAAACAGCGACAAGATCTTTCACAATTAGTCACTGGATGTTAAGGCTAATTCTAACTTTATCTTATCTGATTTACTAACTGCGGCATGCCTCAGCTGCAGATTAAAAATCGCCCGAGTCACTATGCAGGTTAAAGAGTAAGCCTTTACCATTCATGATAAACTGGATAATTAAGAAAGTGATTTTATAAGGCAGTTACAAACAGATAAAAGGAAGCCAATGCAGAGCTGAAGCTATTCAAATCCAATGCTATCAATCACTGATTTTTATCATCTCAAGTATATGAAATCGAAATCAGAGAGATGGGCATTTATGCCCTCCTTACTAACCTATGAGGATGTAGCCCCAGTTCTGCAAATATCATCCATTTTAAGTGTATATGGCGTTGGGCAATGCATAATGCCTGTAACCACTTTCAAACCAGATGCACATTTGCATGGGTACATAGAATGTGAGAAGAAGAAACAATGACAATGTTCAAAGTCAGACAGGCCTTGGGAACATAAAAACCATAAATGTTAGGTTTATGTGGGACAGGGTTGAGAAAAACTGGCACTTTCGAATGAATGGCATTGTGGGTGTGACATGAGGAAAGCAAGATAATACAGATGTTTGTGCTAGAGAGGATTTGGAAATCCTGAAGAAAGATAAGCAATTTGAAAACATTTTTTTTCTCACTGAGGGCTCTGGTCACAGACATAAGTCAACATCAAGGCTTATTTGGAATGGAAAAAGGATTATGAAATGAGAGAGAAAAAAAAGAAGAGACAAGAGAAAGTATTTACGAATTTTGGAGGAAGTGAAAAACCTGTCTTCTTAAACGTGCCAGGTCAATGTTATTGAAAAAGACATTAGAGGGCAGAGAGTTCCAAAGCTTTGAGGTGTAGCTAGAGAAACAGCTATCAAAACAGCCCACCTGTAAATTGGTAAGAGTAAGTGTGTCAGCTCAAGACAGTTGTAAAATCTATGGAATTTAAGTGCAGGAGATTTAGAATGACTGTCTGTAATACTACATATGTTTCATATAATGATGGAGAAGAGGAAATTAACATCAATTTCTTAAGAGACATGGAAAAAGCTAAGAAAAATACAGGGCCAAGGAAGATACCATAGGAGATGGGTGACTTTAACAGATGAGTTGGGTACAGATTAAGAGGTATGCATGGAGTTTAAACAGTAAGTGATAGGCTACTTAAATGAATGAGTAGGGAACAAAATAGGATTGTGAGGTAGGTATGGAATCCAAAGACTGTGTAATGGATTACTTAAATGATTCAGTAGGGAACACAGCAGAAGTGAATAGTATATGTGGAGTCCCAGTTGTAAGTGATATTTGCACAAAAATACATGGACTGTGAACATCAGCAAATATTAGTACAGGTAATACATTCAAACACAAAGATGTTCATGAATACACAAAGACAGACACAAGGTAGACAACATCAAGACTGATATGTTTCTGGTTAGAAAGACTACAGTATGAAGTGACCATGATGCACAGTCTAGATGAGGGCTGGAAAGGGGCCTGTTCCAAAATTTAGTTGTAATGTGCAGATTAGCCTTTCTTGTACAAAGTAAAAGACTAAAAAATCATTCTTGATCACAATTTCCTGCATTAGCGAGATAGCTTCAGGAAAAAGAAAAGAAAGACACATCCACTCACATACACATATATATGTATGTACATATATATGTGCATTATTACATGACAGCTAGAGACTGAGTGTGAACGAATGGGGCCTTTGGTGTCTTTCCTAGCGCTACCTCGCACACATGAGGGGGGAGGGGGTTGTTATTCCATGTGTGGCGAGGTGGCGATGGGAACAAATAAAGGCAGACAGTATGAATTATGTACATGTGTATATATGTATATGTCTGTGTGTATATATATGTGTACATTGAGATGTATAGGTATGTATATTTGCGTGTGTGGACGTGTATGTATATACATGTGTATGTGGGCGGGTTGGGCCATTCTTTCGTCTGTTTCCTTGCGCTACCTCGCTAACGCGGGAGACAGCGACAAAGCAAAATAATAATAATAATAATAATAATAATAATAATAAAAAAACATATATTATCATTATTTTATACTTTGTCGCTGTCTCCCGCGTTAGCGAGGTAGTGCAAGGAAACAAATGAAAGAATGGCCCAACCCATCTACATACACATGTATGTACATACATGTCCACACAGGCACACATACATACATGTCCATACACGCACATATACATACCTATACATCTCAACGTATATATATATATATATATATATATATATATATATATATATATATATATATATACACACACAGACATACATGTATACACATGTACATATTTCATACTGTCTGCCCTTATTCATTTTCGTCACCACCCTGCCACACATGAAATGACAACCCCCCCATGTGTGCGAGGTATCGCTAGGAAAAGACAACAAAGGCAACATTCGTTCACACTCAGTCTCTGGCTGTCATGGATAATGCACTGAAACCACAGCTCCCTTTCCACATCCAGGCCCCACAAAACTTTCCATGGTTTACCCAAGATGCTTCACATGCCTTGGTTCAATCCACTGACAGCACGTCAACCCCGGTATACCACATCATTCCAATTCACTCTATTCCTTACATGCCTTTCACTCTCCTGCATGTTCAGGCCTCGATCACTCAAAATCTATTTCACTCCATCTTTACACCACCAATTTGGTCTCCCACTTCTCCTCGTTCCCTCCACCTCTGACACATATATCCTCTTTGTCAATCTGTCCTCACTCATTCTCTCCATGTGACCAAACCATGTCAAAACACCCTCTTCTGCTCTCTCAAACAAACTCTTAATTAGCACACATCTTTCTTACTCTTTCATTACTTACTTGGGCAAAACCACCTCACAACACATAGTGTCCTCAAACATCTCATTTCCAGCACATCCACCCACCCCCGCACAACTTTATAGCCCACGCCTCGCAACCATATAACATTATTGGAACCACTATTCCTTCAAACATACCCATTTTTGCTTTCTGAAATAACGTTCTCACCTTCCACACATTTTTCAATGCTCCCAGATCTTTCGCCCCCTCCCCAACCCTATGATTCACTTCCGCTTCCATGGTTCCATCCGCTGCCAAATCCACTCCTACATATCTAAAACACTTCACTTCCTCCAGTTTTTCTCCATTCAAACTTACCTCCCAACTGACTTGTCCCTCAACCCTACTGTACCTAATGACCTTGCTCTTATTCACATTTACTCTCAACTTTCTTCTTTCACACGTTACCAAACTCAGTCACAAGCTTCTGCAGTTTATCACCCGAATCAGCCACCAGCACTGTATCATCAGCAAACAACAGCTGACTTATTTCCCAAGCTCTCTCATCCACAACAGACTGCATACTTGCCCCTCTTTCCAAACCTCTTGCATTCACCTCCCTAACAACCCCATCCATAAACAAATTAAACAACCATGGAGACATCACACACCCCTGCCTCAAACCGACATTCAATGAGAACCAATCACTTTCCTCTCTCCCTAATCGTACACATGCCTTACATCCTCGGTAAAAACTTTTCACTGCTTCTAACAACTTGCCTCCCACACCATATATTCTTAATACCTTCCACAAAGCATCTCTATCAACTCTATCGTATGCCTTCTCTAGATCCATAAATGCTACATACAAATCCATTTGCTTTTCTAAGTATAACTCACATTTTTCAAAGCAAACACCTGATCCATACATCCTCTACCAATTCTGAAACCAAAGTGCTCTTCCCCAATCTGATGCTCTGTACATGCCTTCACCCTCTCAATCAATACCCTCCCATATAATTTACCAGGAATACTCAACAATCTTATACCTCTGTAATTTGAGCACTCACCTTTATCCACTTTGCCTGTGTACAATGGCACTATGCATGCATTCTGCCAATCCTCAGGCACTTCACCATGAGCCATACATACATTAAATATCCTTACCAATCAGTCAACAACACAGTCACCCCTTTTCTAATAAATTCCACTGCAATACCATTCAAACCTGCTGCCTTGCCGGCTTTCATCTTCCTCAAAGCTTCCACTACCTCTTCTCTGTTTACCAAATCATTCTCCCTAACCCTTTCACTTCGCACACCACCTCGACCAAAACACCCTATATCTGCCACTCTATCATCTAACACATTCAACAATCCTTCAAAATACTCATTCCATCTCCTTCTCACATCACCACTACTTGTTATTATCTCCCCATTAGCCCCCTTCACAGATGTTCCCATTTGTTCTCTTGTCTTATACACTTTATTTACCTACTTCCAAAACATTTTTTTTCCTCCCTAAAATCTAATGATACTCTCTCTCACCCCAACTCTCATTTGCCCTCTTTTTCACCTCTTGCACCTTTCTCTTGACCTCCTGCTTCTTTCTTTTATACATCTCCCAGTCATCTGCACTATTTCCCTGCAAAAATCATCCAAATGCCTCTCTCTTCTCTTTCACTAATAATCTTACTTCTTCATCCCACCACTCACTAACCTTTCTAATCTGCCCACCTCCCACGCTTCTCATGCCACAAACATTTTTTGCGCAAGCCATCACTGCTTCCCTAAATATATCCCATTCCTCCCCCCACTCCCCATATGTCCTTTGCTCTCACCTTTTTCCATTCTGCACTCATTCTCTCCTAGTACTTCCTCACACAAGTCTCCTTCCCAAGCTCACTTACTCTCACCACTCTCTTCACCCTAACAGTCTTCTTTTCACCTTCGCCTCCACAAGATAACGATTACATATCCCTCCAGTTGCACCTCTCAGCACATTAACATCCAAAAGTCTCTCTTTCATGTGCTTATCAATTAACATGTAATCCAATAACGCTCTCTGGCCATCTCTCCTACTTGCATAAGTGTGCAAATGTATATCTCTCTTTTTAAACCAGGTATTCCCAATCACTAGTCGTTTTTCAGCACACAAATCTACGAGCTCTTCACCATTTCCATTTACAACACTGAACACCCCATGTACACCAATTATTCCCTCAACTGCCACATTACTCACCTATGCATTCAAATCACCCATCACTATAACCCGGTCTCGTGCATCAAAACTACTAACACACTCAGTTGCTCCCAAAACACTTGCCTCTCATGAACTTTCTTCTCATGCCCAGGTGCATAGGCACCAAGAATCACCCATCTCTCTCCATCAACTTTCAGTTTTACCCATATCAATCTAGAGTTTACTTTCTTACACTCTATCACATACTCCCACCACTCCGTTTCAGGAGTAGTGCTACTCCTTCCCTTGCTCTTGTCCTCTCACCAATCCCTGACTTTACTCCCAAAACATTCCCAAACTACTCTTCCCCTTTACTCTTGAGCTTCGTTTCACTCGGAGCCAAAACATCCAGGTTCCTTTCCTCAAGCATACCACCTATCTCTCCTTTTTTCTCATCTTGGTTACATCCACACACATTTAGACACCTCAATCTGAGCCTTCAAGGAGGATGAGCACTCCCCACCTGACTCCTTCTTCTGTTTCCCCTTTTAGAAAGTTAAAATACAAGGAGGCGAGGGTTTCTAGCCTGCTGCCTACATCCCCTTTAGTCACCTTCTATGACACATGGGGAATGTGTGGGAAGTATTCTTTCTCCCCTATCCCCAGGGATGATTAAATTTCTACCCTTCATTATTGTATTAAGGGACCCAATGAATTGGATGGGAGTGTAGTCCACGTTTTTCCAAATAATTTTGATAAATAATTGGAAGACAGTAAAAATTAGTGGCCACTTCCCTTTATCTGGTTTGGCTCTGTGAATTTAAAAGGCTATATCTTAAGAGTTCATCAAGTTTAAAATATAAAATCTGTTTCACATAAAAGAATTATTTTTTTCTTGCATGACACACACACTATAAAGGCAAACATCCATACTTTCTGATTCAAGCAGTCATCCTGTTCTCTCAAAGCAAACTTATCTGGAGCTAGCAACAAGAATATCATCTATGGTTAACTGCTAATCAGCCAGGGAAAGGTGCTTCCCAATTGAAGGATTCTAGTCGAGCTCAAGACTAGTATGCTCTAAGTAGCAAGTGGTTTGAAGAAATATATCCAATGTGTTTGGTAGTTTGATTTCCAGTTCATGCATGTTTATTCTGCCTTACTGTTATGCAGGTCTTATGCTAAGGTCTCTTTGGCTTGAGTTCCCTAAGTATGTTATTCTTACTCACGGATCTTCTTTAGGCCTTTCAAGCGTCTCCTCCTTTCCTGCCTCCTTTGCTTCCTCCTATGCTTCCTTCTCTTCTTTCGTTGCTCCTTTTGGTAGTTCTTGACAATATCATCAATTACAGCCATAGCACTGCCTGATGGGATCCGGTTCTGGTTGAGACTGAGATCCTTGTTACTCCCCTTCTGGACAGCCTCATTGTCCTCTTCTACCACTGTTGCTGCTGCCTCTGTTTTGCTCTCCATCTCTACAGAGTTGCTCATAACTGACACCTGATGGGGAACAAAAATATAGTACTGTACTGATGTAAGAAAAAAAATGATAATAAGAATAAAAGTATGTAATTGAAAACTGCTTACAGATGGCATGACTAAATCACTTACTGGTGTTTTTCAATAACACCCACAATATTTTCATAGTTGTTTCAATGATCCTAATGGAATAGAATTTTATGTTTTCAGTAATGAAACATTACTTTGCCTTGTGGTAGTATAGCCCATTTACCTTAACAATACAAGTCATGCACAGAGTGACTGATTTAGCTGACCCACTAATCACAGGTGAATCCCAAGTGATCATAATATGGTATGAGAGGGGGGTAAAGATCCTAGGTGCATCAACAATTGTGTGGAAAGAGAGGGCACTACCTCTGAGTAAAAAGATGGGTATGTTTCTTGGTATAGTAATCCTAATGATGCTGTGTTGATGAAAGGCATGGGTCCTAAATAACTAGGCATGGAAGAGCATGGATGCTGTGGAAATGAAATATTCAAGGACAAAGCGTGGTGTAAGGAGAGTTAATCAAGTAAGAAATGACAGGGTAAGGGAGAGGTGTGGTAATAAGAAGAGTATGCTTAATAAAACTGAAGATAGTGTTCACAATACATGCTATTTTCTAGACTTTAACACAAGGCCAAACAGGAGTAAAGACATGACCTAAATAGTCAACAAGGAAATGCATGCTTAACTTTTAAAAACTTGTCAATTCAAGTGTGGAAACATAAACTATAACATAATTAAAATAGTTAGAAGTGGTTTACAAGCAAATAGTATCAGCTGGTTTTGTGCTGCAGACACTAATTTCCTTACTACATTCAGAAATATCAAATAATGATCTGAGGTTGACTTTGGAATATGTGTAAAAGCATTACCCTTCCTCTGGAAGTGAAAAAAGTCACTGGACATTACTTCCACTTAAACAAAAACTCAGAGATGGGAAATGCTGCAACAGGGAGAGAACTTGTACATTCCATAGGCCTTGACATAGTTACTGAGAGAGTCAGGAAATAATGCAGATACTGATTCATTCACAAAAAGGGAGTCCATCCATTTTGGAAACTGATGATGAAGGGAGCCCATGAAACTCCAGATAGGGACATGAGTGCAGAAAGACAGACATTGATTCTGGTATGGAGAAATAGGGAGAAATTGGAGATCTGGACACTTTTGGCACAGACATGAGGAGAGATAGAGATACTGACTCAAGTATGGGAGGAAAGGGAGAAGGAGAAAGTGGAGGTTAGGAACTTCTCTCAGGCTCAGCCATAGGCATGGAGAGTGTAAGATGCAGTGCGATGAAAAAAATTATAGAATATACAGAGTCTGTAGAACCTATGCAAGGGAATTCATGTATAAGGCATTACTGGCATTTCACATAGGAGAAAATGTAAACTTAAAATTCCCCAAAATATTTGAACTGGCTTGAAGGTAAATAGTACTTTGGAGAAAGATGCAGATTTTACCATTCAGAATTGTGCGAATCACTGTCTTAGAGTTTAGGCACTGCTTGAATGAGTACTAGAAGGAACATCACATATCAGGGACAATGAGAAATATCCCTCATACCAATCACAATACATGCCCTTCTTTAAATGTAGACACTGATGAACAAAGGCAGGGAAGAACTGCCAGAGGAGGACATGACACTGGTCTCCCTCTACAAAATGGTCAGGGAGCTGAAAGCACTATGCCAAGTTCAGTAGAGCAGAGCATTTAACCATCAAAACAGCCCTTTAGAAGTGGCCTTCAGTGAAACAAACTAAAGAACAAAAGAACAGCATGGTTTGGAGATTAAACAATGATCTGTATGATGTGAAAGGACATAATCATGTGAAGTTGGATTTTATATAACAAATGAGCACTGAATTCCTCCAGTGATGTATAAGAAGCACTTATCAAATTTGAAAACTAAAACAGAGTCATTGCATTGATCTATGGACTACAAGAAATAAAGCTACAAGAATTTACAGAAAATAAGAAAAGCAGAATAATGTCTTGACCTCCGCCTTTGAAACCCAGTCCCAAATATACTTATTTTTTTTTATTTTTTTTATTATACTTTGTCGCTGTCTCCTGCGTTTGCGAGGTAGCGCAAGGAAACAGATGAAAGAAATGGCCCAACCCACCCCCATACACATGTATATACATATGTCCACACACGCAAATATACATACCTACACAGCTTTCCATGGTTTACCCCAGACACGTCACATGCCTTGATTCAATCCACTGACAGCACGTCAACCCCTGTATACCACATCGCTCCAATTCACTCTATTCCTTGCCCTCCTTTCACCCTCCTGCATGTTCAGGCCCCGATCACACAAAATCTTTTTCACTCCATCTTTCCACCTCCAATTTGGTCTCCCTCTTCTCCTCGTTCCCTCCACCTCCGACACATATATCCTCTTGGTCAATCTTTCCTCACTCATTCTCTCCATGTGACCAAACCATTTCAAAACACCCTCTTCTGCTCTCTCAACCACGCTCTTTTTATTTCCACACATCTCTCTTACCCTTACGTTACTTACTCGATCAAACCACCTCACACCACACATTGTCCTCAAACATCTCATTTCCAGCACATCCATCCTCCTGCGCACAACTCTATCCATAGCCCACGCCTCGCAACCATACAACATTGTTGGAACCACTATTCCTTCAAACATACCCATTTTTGCTTTCCGAGATACTGTTCTCGACTTCCACACATTCTTCAAGGCTCCCAGAATTTTCGCCCCCTCCCCCACCCTATGATCCACTTCTGCTTCCATGGTTCCATCCGCTGCCAGATCCACTCCCAGATATCTAAAACACTTTACTTCATCCAGTTTTTCTCCATTCAAACTCACCTCCCAATTGACTTGACCCTCAACCCTACTGTACCTAATAACCTTGCTCTTATTCACATTTACTCTTAACTTTCTTCTTTCACACACTTTACCAAACTCAGTCACCAGCTTCTGCAGTTTCTCACATGAATCAGCCACCAGCGCTGTATCATCAGCGAACAACAACTGACTCACTTCCCAAGCTCTCTCATCCCCAACAGACTTCATACTTGCCCCTCTTCCCCAGGGATATATATATATATATCCCTGGGGATAGGGGAGCAAGAATACTTCCCACGTATTCCCTGCGTGTCGTAGAAGGCGACTAAAAGGGGAGGGAGCGGGGGGCTGGAAATCCTCCCCTCTCATTTTTTTTTTAATTTTCCAAAAGAAGGAACAGAGAATTGGGCCAGGTGAGGGTAGTCCCTCAAAGGCCCAGTCATCTGTTCTTAACACTACCTCGCTAATGCGGGAAATGGCGAATAGTTTGAAAGAAAGAAAAAAGATATATATATATACATATATATATATATATATATATATATATATATGTATACGTTGAAATGTATATGTATGAATATGTGTGTGTATGGGTGTTTATGTATATACATGTGTATGTGGGAGGGTTGGGCCATTCCTTGTCTGTTTCCTTGCACTACCTCGCTGATGCAGGAGACGGCAATTAAGTATAATAAATAAATATAAATAAATAATTCTTCCGGTCCTATGTATGGATGGTCGTAAGTCAAATAGGTCATAAGTCAGGGAACACCTGTGTATATATTACCCTAACCCGAGTCAGGAACTCATTTCATCAAACAACCACTATGGATGGATGAACAGTTGGGCTGGCTGTGAACTGACTGCTGCAAACAGGATTCGAATCTAGATGCTTGACCCTGGGCAGCCTGTGAATGTGTCACAGTCATGAGTGCTAACCACTACACATATATGAGATTGCAAATATGTTAATATTGGCATTCACTCAAGAGCTTGAAAAAACTAATCTAGCAGTTCTTAGCTGGATGATAGGACTGTTATAACTGAGAGAGGGGCACAGAAACGCATTAAACAACAACACCAACGCTTTACTGAATAGGATGTACAAGCTGAGGTAACAGAGGGCAATGGGCTATTGGAGGTGCAAAATTATAGTGAAGAAGAGATAAGGTAAGGTAAGTCAAGTAATATAAGACAGGCTTGGCAAGGGTCCTGTGACGCTGGTGATAGTAGGCATCAGAGAAAGTAGGAGCAGTGTCTGTGTCTGACTGACATTCTGTATTGTTTTTGATTTCTCCACTTTCTCCACACCAGAGGAGTTGAAACTTATCCTCATTTAAAAGCATGTTGTGCTTAGTTGCTCATTTAAAGACTCATTTTATGTCTTTGTAATCTTTCACTATTCTTTATCTATGTCATTTCCATACTTAATCTTGTATCATCTGCAAATGATGATATGAAACTGTGCCTTGTGCTTGTGTCAATGTCAGATATAAAGATAAGGAATAGGAAGAGTGCAAGCACAGCTACTTGGGAGACTAAGCCTTTAACCATGGAGGTACTGGCAAGGTTTACGATTAAGTGTTTGGATCTGTAAGTGAGCCGTAGGGTTAGTGATAGGGCAAAGGTTCTGGGTGCACTGAATGTGTGGATAAAGAGGTCAATGTCTTTAAGGGCACAGATGAGTATTTCTGACACTATAGTAGTCCTGTTGGTACTGCATGGAGACAATGCATGGGCTTTAGACAGAAATATGAAGAGGGTGGGTGTACAAGAAGTAAAATATTCGAGAACAATATCTGGGATGAGGACGGTTGATCGAATAATGACTTCCATTCCATTACTCCGTGATTTTCATACCACAATCATCCTGCAATACACGTCTCATGCAATGCCCAATCCCAAAAACACTATATAACCACGGTGACATCAAATAACCTTGATTCACTACCATATCAACTTCAAACCCATCACTTTTATCATCACCTACTTTCCCATGTGCACCGCTTCCATTATAAAAACTCTCAACCGCATTCAGAAGTCTTACTTGCACACTATACAGAGAATTTTCTGAATAGTTTTCCCTGTTCACTTTACCATATGCATGTCATAAATCTGTAAATGTTGTATGTATCACCACCTTTTTCTCTAGAACTTTCTCCAATACTTATCCAAGTGTAAAGAACTTATCTTACATACCCTCTTCCTACACCCACCTTGCTCTTCACCAACAAGGGGTTCATTATTCTTTAGGACAATCAATCAAGATCACATGATAAAGGAGTTAAATGCAAAAAGAGCAGCAGGAAAGAAAAAAAGGAGAAAGAATGCTGGAGACAATGAAATTTACCAGTACAGATTATACAGGACATTTTCATTGAGAATAAAAGGCAAACTATTCATCAAAGAGAACGAAAGTGTGTACGTTTCACAGAAAAAAACCCTAATTTTTTTTACAGTAGTGCTTCATAGGAAACTAAAAAATCATTCAATTCTAAAGTAATAACAAGACAGCCCTACTAACCTTTCTGGAGGATGATATATCAGTCTTAAGATGAGGAATTGAGTTCTTCAAGGAGTTATGTACTCCAGGCTCTGTTACTGATTCAGGCCAAGTGGATGTAGGATAAACTCCTGACTGAGGCCTATGGTTGTTGTGGTGCCGATAGTGAGCATGAAGTGGCAAGGCAGTGGTAACTGTAGGCACTGGGGTTGTAGTGGTGGAAATGAAAGTGGTTGAGGCTGTAGTGACTCGAGGTGTGAAGGTCCGGACTGAAGTGACATAGGACACACGATTCTGTGGCAAGAAACAAGGCAATGAGCAAAGCTGCACAATAAGTACTTGGAGAAAGGAACAACCAGACAAAAAAAAAAAAATTGACTCATGCATATGTCTAAAGATGTCACATATCCTTTGTATCACATAAATGCTGTAAAAAAAATACTACTGGATCAGCTTCACATTCTTGATAAACATTATTGGTTTCTCCCAATACGGGGAATGCATTCCTGGAAAAATGCATGTACACTGAGCAAAGTGGACCAAATAATATATGGAAAAAAAAAAGATGCATTCCCAACTACACAAATGATTTGATATGACTCACCACTGGAAAAAAAAAATTGTTTTTACCTTCACAGAATATGTGTTTATCACCCATAAGTAAAGAAAACATCCCCAAAAGTGGTACACTAATTGTGGAGTAAGGTTCTGAATAGACCATGAAGAGGAACATGGGCAGCAGTGTACTAAGGCTGTTTCAAGGAATGATTTCTCTTACAAACACTCACCAAAGAAGAGAAACAGGCCAATGATTTTTTTTTCTTTTTTAAGTCTCCAGCTCACAAAGCCTATTATCTACAAGTACGATGGGTGGGTGTGTTGGGGAGGTTTAGAATGTGAAGGGGCCCGAGTGATATAGGCATTGAATATTCAGGGTGATATATGCATTGAATATTCAGCAGGGGCATGCTAAATTTTGGGAATTTAACAGGCCCTGGGAGAGGAATCTTTCCAAGTTAAAACTGAATGGCAGCACTGGTGCCAACTTTAGTGAATTAATTTCTTTTAATTATTGGTGTTCTTTTTAAGGAGACCCAATTTTCAAATACAGTGAGTGAGTAACATTGGTGAAATGAACAAGCATGGCTGAGTTACAATAAAAAAAGGACAGTTCCGACATGACAAAAGAGAGGAATGTGTCAGCATAACTAAAAAAAAGACACTGTCAGTTAATGATCTAGATTTTTCTCATGATTTAGGTTATTTGGTGTTACAATGCTTAATAACAGTAACTAATATTTCTTTGGGGAATCAATTTAAGACCTACAGCACTACACAGACAAAGAAAGTCTGGTATAGACTCAAATAAAGAACTGCACCAAGGCCTGTCTGTCATAATAAGATCTGCAAGGAAGAGACTAAAGGGAAATAAGAAAAACTATTAGAGGATAAAATATGTGAAATTCTTAAGAAGCAAGACTAGAAGATAACACAAGTGAAAGGGGAGCTGAGAATTCATTTCATGGATCATAAAATGAGAGAGGAACTTAAGTATGCAGTCTGTTGTGGACGAGAGGGCTTGGGAAGCGAGTCAGTTGTTGTTCACTGATGATACAGCGCTGGTGGCTGATACGGGTGAGAAACTGCAAAGGTTGGTGATTAAGTTTGGTAAAGTGTGTGAAAGAAGAAAGCTGAGAGTGAATGTGAAAAAGAGCAAGGTTATTAGGTTCAGTAGGGCTGAGGGACAAGCAAACTGGGAGGTAAGTTTGAATGGAGAAAAACTTGAGGAAGTGAAAAGTTTTAGATATCTGGGAGTGGATTTAGCAGCGGATTGAACCAATGAAGTTGAAGTGAGTCACAGGGTGGGGGAGGAGGCGAAGATTCTGGGAGCATTGAAGAATGTGTGGAAGGAAAGAACGTTATCTCAGAGAGCAAAAATGGGTATGTTTGAAGGAATAGTGGTTCCTACAATGTTATATGGTTGTGAGGCATGGGCGATAGATAGGGTTCTGCGGAGGAGGTTGGATGTGTTGGAAATGAGATGTTTGAGGACAATATGTGGTGTGAGGTGGTTTGATCAAGTAAGTAATGAAAGGGTAAGAGAGATGTGTGGTAATAAAAAGAGTGTGGTTGAGGGAGCAGAAGAGGGTGTTTTGAAATGGTTTGGGCACATGGAGAGAATGAGGAAAGATTGACAAAGAGGATATATGTGTCAGAGGTGGAGGGAACAAGGAGAAGTGGGAGACCAAACTGAAGGTGGAAGGATGGAGTGAAAAAGATTTTGAGCGATTGGGGCCTGAACATACAGGAGGGTGAAAGGCCTGCAAGGAATAGAGTGAATTGGAACGATGTGGTATAACGGGGTCGTCATGTTGTCAATGGATTGAACCGAGGTATGTGAAATGTCTGGGGTAAACCATGAAAGGTTTTGTGGGGCCTGGATGTGGAATGGGAGCTGTGGTTTCAGGTGCATTACACCTGACAGCTAGAGACTGAGTGTGAACAAGTGTGGCCTTTGTTGTTTTTTTCCTAGTGTTACCTTGAGCGCGCACACGGGGAGGAGGGGTGTCATTTCATTTCATGTGTGGCGGGATGGTGGCAGGAATGGATGAAGGTAGCACGTATGAATATGTACATGTGTATAAATGTATATGTCTGTGTATGTATATGTATGTATACACTGAAATGTATAGGTATGTACATTGTGTGTGTGTGGGTTATTTTTTTTTTTATTATACTTTATCGCTGTCTCCTGCGTTTGCGAGGTAGCGCAAGGAAACAGATGAAAGAAATGGCCCAACCCACCCCCATACACATGTATATACATATGTCCACACACGCAAATATACATACCTACACAGCTTTCCATGGTTTACCCCAGACACGTCACATGCCTTGATTCAATCCACTGACAGCACGTCAACCCCTGTATACCACATCGCTCCAATTCACTCTATTCCTTGCCCTCCTTTCACCCTCCTGCATGTTCAGGCCCCGATCACACAAAATCTTTTTCACTCCATCTTTCCACCTCCAATTTGGTCTCCCTCTTCTCCTCGTTCCCTCCACCTCCGACACATATATCCTCTTGGTCAATCTTTCCTCACTCATTCTCTCCATGTGACCAAACCATTTCAAAACACCCTCTTCTGCTCTCTCAACCACGCTCTTTTTATTTCCACACATCTCTCTTACCCTTACGTTACTTACTCGATCAAACCACCTCACACCACACATTGTCCTCAAACATCTCATTTCCAGCACATCCATCCTCCTGCGCACAACTCTATCCATAGCCCACGCCTCGCAACCATACAACATTGTTGGAACCACTATTCCTTCAAACATACCCATTTTTGCTTTCCGAGATACTGTTCTCGACTTCCACACATTCTTCAAGGCTCCCAGAATTTTCGCCCCCTCCCCCACCCTATGATCCACTTCTGCTTCCATGGTTCCATCCGCTGCCAGATCCACTCCCAGATATCTAAAACACTTTACTTCATCCAGTTTTTCTCCATTCAAACTCACCTCCCAATTGACTTGACCCTCAACCCTACTGTACCTAATAACCTTGCTCTTATTCACATTTACTCTTAACTTTCTTCTTTCACACACTTTACCAAACTCAGTCACCAGCTTCTGCAGTTTCTCACATGAATCAGCCACCAGCGCTGTATCATCAGCGAACAACAACTGACTCACTTCCCAAGCTCTCTCATCCCCAACAGACTTCATACTTGCCCCTCTTCCCCAGGGATATATATATATATATCCCTGGGGATAGGGGAGCAAGAATACTTCCCACGTATTCCCTGCGTGTCGTAGAAGGCGACTAAAAGGGGAGGGAGCGGGGGGCTGGAAATCCTCCCCTCTCATTTTTTTTTTAATTTTCCAAAAGAAGGAACAGAGAATTGGGCCAGGTGAGGGTAGTCCCTCAAAGGCCCAGTCATCTGTTCTTAACACTACCTCGCTAATGCGGGAAATGGCGAATAGTTTGAAAGAAAGAAAAAAGATATATATATATACATATATATATATATATATATATATATATATATGTATACGTTGAAATGTATATGTATGAATATGTGTGTGTATGGGTGTTTATGTATATACATGTGTATGTGGGAGGGTTGGGCCATTCCTTGTCTGTTTCCTTGCACTACCTCGCTGATGCAGGAGACGGCAATTAAGTATAATAAATAAATATAAATAAATAATTCTTCCGGTCCTATGTATGGATGGTCGTAAGTCAAATAGGTCATAAGTCAGGGAACACCTGTGTATATATTACCCTAACCCGAGTCAGGAACTCATTTCATCAAACAACCACTATGGATGGATGAACAGTTGGGCTGGCTGTGAACTGACTGCTGCAAACAGGATTCGAATCTAGATGCTTGACCCTGGGCAGCCTGTGAATGTGTCACAGTCATGAGTGCTAACCACTACACATATATGAGATTGCAAATATGTTAATATTGGCATTCACTCAAGAGCTTGAAAAAACTAATCTAGCAGTTCTTAGCTGGATGATAGGACTGTTATAACTGAGAGAGGGGCACAGAAACGCATTAAACAACAACACCAACGCTTTACTGAATAGGATGTACAAGCTGAGGTAACAGAGGGCAATGGGCTATTGGAGGTGCAAAATTATAGTGAAGAAGAGATAAGGTAAGGTAAGTCAAGTAATATAAGACAGGCTTGGCAAGGGTCCTGTGACGCTGGTGATAGTAGGCATCAGAGAAAGTAGGAGCAGTGTCTGTGTCTGACTGACATTCTGTATTGTTTTTGATTTCTCCACTTTCTCCACACCAGAGGAGTTGAAACTTATCCTCATTTAAAAGCATGTTGTGCTTAGTTGCTCATTTAAAGACTCATTTTATGTCTTTGTAATCTTTCACTATTCTTTATCTATGTCATTTCCATACTTAATCTTGTATCATCTGCAAATGATGATATGAAACTGTGCCTTGTGCTTGTGTCAATGTCAGATATAAAGATAAGGAATAGGAAGAGTGCAAGCACAGCTACTTGGGAGACTAAGCCTTTAACCATGGAGGTACTGGCAAGGTTTACGATTAAGTGTTTGGATCTGTAAGTGAGCCGTAGGGTTAGTGATAGGGCAAAGGTTCTGGGTGCACTGAATGTGTGGATAAAGAGGTCAATGTCTTTAAGGGCACAGATGAGTATTTCTGACACTATAGTAGTCCTGTTGGTACTGCATGGAGACAATGCATGGGCTTTAGACAGAAATATGAAGAGGGTGGGTGTACAAGAAGTAAAATATTCGAGAACAATATCTGGGATGAGGACGGTTGATCGAATAATGACTTCCATTCCATTACTCCGTGATTTTCATACCACAATCATCCTGCAATACACGTCTCATGCAATGCCCAATCCCAAAAACACTATATAACCACGGTGACATCAAATAACCTTGATTCACTACCATATCAACTTCAAACCCATCACTTTTATCATCACCTACTTTCCCATGTGCACCGCTTCCATTATAAAAACTCTCAACCGCATTCAGAAGTCTTACTTGCACACTATACAGAGAATTTTCTGAATAGTTTTCCCTGTTCACTTTACCATATGCATGTCATAAATCTGTAAATGTTGTATGTATCACCACCTTTTTCTCTAGAACTTTCTCCAATACTTATCCAAGTGTAAAGAACTTATCTTACATACCCTCTTCCTACACCCACCTTGCTCTTCACCAACAAGGGGTTCATTATTCTTTAGGACAATCAATCAAGATCACATGATAAAGGAGTTAAATGCAAAAAGAGCAGCAGGAAAGAAAAAAAGGAGAAAGAATGCTGGAGACAATGAAATTTACCAGTACAGATTATACAGGACATTTTCATTGAGAATAAAAGGCAAACTATTCATCAAAGAGAACGAAAGTGTGTACGTTTCACAGAAAAAAACCCTAATTTTTTTTACAGTAGTGCTTCATAGGAAACTAAAAAATCATTCAATTCTAAAGTAATAACAAGACAGCCCTACTAACCTTTCTGGAGGATGATATATCAGTCTTAAGATGAGGAATTGAGTTCTTCAAGGAGTTATGTACTCCAGGCTCTGTTACTGATTCAGGCCAAGTGGATGTAGGATAAACTCCTGACTGAGGCCTATGGTTGTTGTGGTGCCGATAGTGAGCATGAAGTGGCAAGGCAGTGGTAACTGTAGGCACTGGGGTTGTAGTGGTGGAAATGAAAGTGGTTGAGGCTGTAGTGACTCGAGGTGTGAAGGTCCGGACTGAAGTGACATAGGACACACGATTCTGTGGCAAGAAACAAGGCAATGAGCAAAGCTGCACAATAAGTACTTGGAGAAAGGAACAACCAGACAAAAAAAAAAAAAATTGACTCATGCATATGTCTAAAGATGTCACATATCCTTTGTATCACATAAATGCTGTAAAAAAAATACTACTGGATCAGCTTCACATTCTTGATAAACATTATTGGTTTCTCCCAATACGGGGAATGCATTCCTGGAAAAATGCATGTACACTGAGCAAAGTGGACCAAATAATATATGGAAAAAAAAAAGATGCATTCCCAACTACACAAATGATTTGATATGACTCACCACTGGAAAAAAAAAATTGTTTTTACCTTCACAGAATATGTGTTTATCACCCATAAGTAAAGAAAACATCCCCAAAAGTGGTACACTAATTGTGGAGTAAGGTTCTGAATAGACCATGAAGAGGAACATGGGCAGCAGTGTACTAAGGCTGTTTCAAGGAATGATTTCTCTTACAAACACTCACCAAAGAAGAGAAACAGGCCAATGATTTTTTTTTCTTTTTTAAGTCTCCAGCTCACAAAGCCTATTATCTACAAGTACGATGGGTGGGTGTGTTGGGGAGGTTTAGAATGTGAAGGGGCCCGAGTGATATAGGCATTGAATATTCAGGGTGATATATGCATTGAATATTCAGCAGGGGCATGCTAAATTTTGGGAATTTAACAGGCCCTGGGAGAGGAATCTTTCCAAGTTAAAACTGAATGGCAGCACTGGTGCCAACTTTAGTGAATTAATTTCTTTTAATTATTGGTGTTCTTTTTAAGGAGACCCAATTTTCAAATACAGTGAGTGAGTAACATTGGTGAAATGAACAAGCATGGCTGAGTTACAATAAAAAAAGGACAGTTCCGACATGACAAAAGAGAGGAATGTGTCAGCATAACTAAAAAAAAGACACTGTCAGTTAATGATCTAGATTTTTCTCATGATTTAGGTTATTTGGTGTTACAATGCTTAATAACAGTAACTAATATTTCTTTGGGGAATCAATTTAAGACCTACAGCACTACACAGACAAAGAAAGTCTGGTATAGACTCAAATAAAGAACTGCACCAAGGCCTGTCTGTCATAATAAGATCTGCAAGGAAGAGACTAAAGGGAAATAAGAAAAACTATTAGAGGATAAAATATGTGAAATTCTTAAGAAGCAAGACTAGAAGATAACACAAGTGAAAGGGGAGCTGAGAATTCATTTCATGGATCATAAAATGAGAGAGGAACTTAAGTATGCAGTCTGTTGTGGACGAGAGGGCTTGGGAAGCGAGTCAGTTGTTGTTCACTGATGATACAGCGCTGGTGGCTGATACGGGTGAGAAACTGCAAAGGTTGGTGATTAAGTTTGGTAAAGTGTGTGAAAGAAGAAAGCTGAGAGTGAATGTGAAAAAGAGCAAGGTTATTAGGTTCAGTAGGGCTGAGGGACAAGCAAACTGGGAGGTAAGTTTGAATGGAGAAAAACTTGAGGAAGTGAAAAGTTTTAGATATCTGGGAGTGGATTTAGCAGCGGATTGAACCAATGAAGTTGAAGTGAGTCACAGGGTGGGGGAGGAGGCGAAGATTCTGGGAGCATTGAAGAATGTGTGGAAGGAAAGAACGTTATCTCAGAGAGCAAAAATGGGTATGTTTGAAGGAATAGTGGTTCCTACAATGTTATATGGTTGTGAGGCATGGGCGATAGATAGGGTTCTGCGGAGGAGGTTGGATGTGTTGGAAATGAGATGTTTGAGGACAATATGTGGTGTGAGGTGGTTTGATCAAGTAAGTAATGAAAGGGTAAGAGAGATGTGTGGTAATAAAAAGAGTGTGGTTGAGGGAGCAGAAGAGGGTGTTTTGAAATGGTTTGGGCACATGGAGAGAATGAGGAAAGATTGACAAAGAGGATATATGTGTCAGAGGTGGAGGGAACAAGGAGAAGTGGGAGACCAAACTGAAGGTGGAAGGATGGAGTGAAAAAGATTTTGAGCGATTGGGGCCTGAACATACAGGAGGGTGAAAGGCCTGCAAGGAATAGAGTGAATTGGAACGATGTGGTATAACGGGGTCGTCATGTTGTCAATGGATTGAACCGAGGTATGTGAAATGTCTGGGGTAAACCATGAAAGGTTTTGTGGGGCCTGGATGTGGAATGGGAGCTGTGGTTTCAGGTGCATTACACCTGACAGCTAGAGACTGAGTGTGAACAAGTGTGGCCTTTGTTGTTTTTTCCTAGTGTTACCTTGAGCGCGCACACGGGGAGGAGGGGTGTCATTTCATTTCATGTGTGGCGGGATGGTGGCAGGAATGGATGAAGGTAGCACGTATGAATATGTACATGTGTATAAATGTATATGTCTGTGTATGTATATGTATGTATACACTGAAATGTATAGGTATGTACATGTGTGTGTGTGGGTTATTTTTTTTTTTTATTATACTTTATCGCTGTCTCCCGCGTTTGCGAGGTAGCGCAAGGAAACAGACGAAAGAAATGGCCCAACCCCCCCCCCATACACATGTATATACATACGTCCACACACGCAAATATACATACCTACACAGCTTTCCATGGTTTACCCCAGACGCTTCACATGCCTTGATTCAATCCACTGACAGCACGTCAACCCCGGTATACCACATCGCTCCAATTCACTCTATTCCTTGCCCTCCTTTCACCCTCCTGCATGTTCAGGCCCCGATCACACAAAATCTTTTTCACTCCATCTTTCCACCTCCAATTTGGTCTCCCTCTTCTCCTCGTTCCCTCCACCTCCGACACATATATCCTCTTGGTCAATCTTTCCTCACTCATTCTCTCCATGTGCCCAAACCACTTCAAAACACCCTCTTCTGCTCTCTGTTTATGTATATACATGTGTATGTGGGTGGGTTGGGCCATTCTTTCATCTGCTTCCTTGCACTATCTTGCTAACGTGGAAGATAGCGTCAAAGTATAATAAAAAGAATAAAAAATGTATACATATGTATATCATCCCTGGGGATAGGGGAGAAAGAATATTTCCCATGTATTCCCTGCATGTAGAAGGCGACTAAAAGGGGAGGAAGCAGGGGCCTGGAAATCCTCCTCTCTCATTTTTGATTTTCTGAAAGAAGGAACAGAGAAGCAGGCCAAGTGAGGATATTCCCTTGAAGGTACAGTCATCCAGTTCTCTGTTCTTAACGCTACCTCACTGATGCATGATATGACAAATAGCATGAAAAAAAAAATATATATTTACATTTCTTTTTCACTTACCATTTAGAGGGAATATTCTCTCTTGGTCCCACTCTCCATTACTATTTTTTGAAAAGTAAAAAATGGGAGGAGAGCAGTGAAACGTTTTTATCGAGGATGTAAGGCATGTGTACATGTATAGGAAGAGAGGAAAAAGATTGGTTCTCAGTGAATGTAGGTTTGCGGCAGGGGTGTGTGATGTCTCCATGGTTGTTTAATTTGTTTATGGATGGGGCTGTTAGGGAGGTGAATGCAATAGTTTTGAAAAGAGGGGCAAGTATGCAATCTGTTGTGGATGAGAGAGCTTGGGAAGTGAGTCAGTTGTTGTTCACTGATGATACAGCGCTGGTGGCTGATTCGTGTGAGAAACTGCAGAACTGGTGACTGAGTTTGGTAAAGTGTGAGAAAGAAGAAAGTTGAGAGTAAATGTGAATAAGAGCAAGGTTATTAGGTACAGTAGGGTTGAGGGACAAGTCAATTGGGAGGTAAGTTTGAATGGAGAAAAACTGGAAGAAGTGAAGTGTTTTAGATATCTGGGAGTGGATTTGGCAGCAGATGGAACCATGGAAGTGGAAGTGAATCACAGGGTGGGGGAGGGGGCGAAAATTCAGGGAGCCTTGAAGAATGTGTGGAAGTCGAGAACATTATCTTGGAAAGCAAAAATGGGTATGTTTGAAGGAATAGTGGTTCCAACAATGTTGGAAGGTTGCGAGGTGTGGGCTATGGATGGGGTTGTGCGCAGGAGGGTGGATGTGCTGGAAATGAGATGTTTGAGGACAATATGTGGTGTGAGGTGGTTTGATCGAGTAAGTAATGGTAGGGTAAGGGAGATGTGTAGTAATAAAAAGAGTGTGGTTGAGAGAGCAGAAGAGGGTGTTTTGAAATGGTTTGGTCACATGGAGAGAATGAGTGAGGAGAGATTGACCAAGAGGATATATGTGTCAGAGGTGGAGGGAATGAGGAGAAGTGGGAGACCAAATTGGAGGTGGAAAGATGGAGTGAAAAAGATTTCGAGTGATCGGGGCCTGAACATTCAGGAGGGTGAAAGGCGTGCAAGGAACAGAGTGAATTGGAACGATGTGGTATACTGGGGTCAATGTGCTGTCAATGGATTGAGCCACGGCATGTGAAGCGTCTGGGGTAAACCATGGAAAGTTGTGTGGGGCCTGGATGTGGAAAGGGAGCTGTGGTTTCGGTGCATTATTACATGACAGCTAGAGACTAAGTGTGAACGAGTGGGGCCTTTGTTATCTTTTCCTAGCGCTACCTCGTACACATGAGGGGGGAGGGGTTTGTTATTTCATGTGTGGTGAAGTGGCAATGGGAATAAATAAAGGCAGACAGTATGAATTATGTACATGTGTATATACGTTTAAGTCTGTGTGTGTATATATATGTTGAGATGTATAGGTGTGTATATTTGAGTGTGTGGACGTGTATGTATATACATGTGTATGTGGGTGGGTTGGGCCATTCTTTCGTCTGTTTCCTTGGGCTACCTTGCTAACACGGGAGACAGCGACAAAGCAAAATATAAAATAAAATATATATATATATATATATATATATATATATATATATATATATATATCCCTGGGGATAGAGGAGAAAGAATACTTCCCACGTATTCCCTGCGTGTCGTAGAAGGCGACTAAAAGGGAAGGGAGCAGGGGGCTGGAAATTCTCCCTCCCCTCTCATTTTTTTTTAGTTTTCCAAAAGAAGGAACAGAGAAGGGGGCCAGGTGAGGATATTCCCTCAAAGGGCCAGCCCTCTATTCTTAACGCTACCTCGCTAATGCAGGAAATGGCGAATAGTATGAAAGAAAAAGAAAAAGATATATATATATATATATATATATATATATATATAGAGCATCAGATTGGGGAAGAGCAGTGCGGTTTCAGAAGTGGTAGAGGATGTGTGGATCAGGTGTTTGCTTTGAAGAATGTATGTGAGAAATACTTAGAAAAGCAAATGGATTTGTATGTAGCATTTATGGATCTGGAGAAGGCATATGATAGAGTTGATAGAGATGCTCTGTGGAAGGTATTAAGAATATATGGTGTGGGAGGCAAGTTGTTAGAAGCAGTGAAAAGTTTTTATCGAGGATGTAAGGCATGTGTACGTGTAGGAAGAGAGGAAAGTGATTGGTTCTCAGTGAATGTAGGTTTGCGGCAGGGGTGTGTGATGTCTCCATGGTTGTTTAATTTGTTTATGGATGGGGTTGTTAGGGAGGTAAATGCAAGAGTCCTGGAAAGAGGGGCAAGTATGAAGTCTGTTGGGGATGAGAGAGCTTGGGAAGTGAGTCAGTTGTTGTTCGCTGATGATACAGCGCTGGTGGCTGATTCATGTGAGAAACTGCAGAAGCTGGTGACTGAGTTTGGTAAAGTGTGTGGAAGAAGAAAGTTAAGAGTAAATGTGAATAAGAGCAAGGTTATTAGGTACAGTAGGGGTGAGGGTCAAGTCAATTGGGAGGTGAGTTTGAATGGAGAAAAACTGGAGGAAGTGAAGTGTTTTAGATATCTGGGAGTGGATCTGTCAGCGGATGGAACCATGGAAGCGGAAGTGGATCATAGGGTGGGGGAGGGGGCGAAAATTTTGGGAGCCTTGAAAAATGTGTGGAAGTCGAGAACATTATCTCGGAAAGCAAAAATGGGTATGTTTGAAGGAATAGTGGTTCCAACAATGTTGTATGGTTGCGAGGCGTGGGCTATGGATAGAGATGTGCGCAGGAGGATGGATGTGCTGGAAATGAGATGTTTGAGGACAATGTGTGGTGTGAGGTGGTTTGAGCGAGTGAGTAACGTAAGGGTAAGAGAGATGTGTGGAAATAAAAAGAGCGTGGTTGAGAGAGCAGAAGAGGGTGTTTTGAAATGGTTTGGGCACATGGAGAGAATGAGTGAGGATAGATTGACCAAGAGGATATATGTGTCGGAGGTGGAGGGAACGAGGAGAAGAGGGAGACCAAATTGGAGGTGGAAAGATGGAGTGAAAAAGATTTTGTGTGATCGGGGCCTGAACATGCAGGAGGGTGAAAGGAGGGCAAGGAATAGAGTGAATTGGAGCGATGTGGTATACAGGGGTTGACGTGCTGTCAGTGGATTGAATCAAGGCATGTGAAGCGTCTGGGGTAAACCATGGAAAGCTGTGTAGGTATGTATATTTGCGTGTGTGGACGTATGTACATGTGTATGGGGGGGGGGTTGGGCCATTTCTTTCGTCTGTTTCCTTGCGCTACCTCGCAAACGCGGGAGACAGCGACAAAGTATAAAAAAAAAAAAAAAAAAAAAAAAAAATATATATATATATATATATATATATATATATATATATATATATATATATATATATATATATCCCTGGGGATAGGTGAGAAACAATACTTCCAACGCATTCCTCACGTGTCGTAGAAGGCGACTAAAGGGGACGGGAGCAGGGGGGCTGCAAACCCTCCCCTCCATGTATTTCAACTTTATAAAGGGGAAACAGAAGAAGGAGTCATGTGGGGAGTGCTCATAGCTCCTCGAAGGCTCAGATTGGGGTGTCTAAATGTGTGTGGATGTAACCAAGATGAGAAAAAAGGAGAGATAGGTAGTATGTTTGAGGAAAGGAACCCGAATGTTTTGGCTCTGAGTGAAACTAAGCTCAAGGGTAAAGGGGAAGAGCAGTTTGGGAATGTCTTGGGAGTAAAGTCAGGGGTTAGTGAGAGGACAAGAGCAAGGGAAGGAGTAGCACTACTCCTGAAACAGGAGTGGTGGGAGTATGTGATAGAGTGTAAGAAAGTAAACTTTAGATTGATATGGGTAAAAATGAAAGTGGATGGAGAGAGATGGGTGATTATTGGTGCATATGCACCTGGGCATGAGAAGGAAGATCATGAGAGGCAAGTGTTTTGGGAGCAGCTGAGTGAGTGTGTTAGTAGTTTTGATGCACGAGACTGGGTTATAGTGATGGGTGATTTGAATGCAAAGGTGAGTAATGTGGCAGTTGAGGGAACAATTGGTATACATGGGGTGTTCAGTGTTGTAAATGGAAATGGTGAAGGGCCTGTAGATTTATGTGCTGAAAAAGGACTGGTGATTGGGAATACCTGGTTTAAAAAGAGAGATATACATAAGTATATGTATGTAAGTAGGAGAGATGGCCAGACAGCGTTACTGGATTACCTGTTAATCAATAGGCGTGCGAAAGAGAGCCTTTTGGATGTTAATGTGCTGAGAGGTGCAACTGGAGGGATGTCTGATCATTACCTTGTGGAGCCGAAAGTGAAGATTTGTAGAGGTTTTCAGAAAAGAAGACAGAATGTTGGGGTGAAGAGAGTGGTGAGAGTAAGTGAGCATGGGAAGGAGGCTTGTGTGAAGAAGTACTATGAGAGACCGAGTACTGAATGGAAAAAGGTGAGAACAAAGGACATAAGGGGAGTGGGGGAAGAACGGGATATATTTAGGGAAGCAGTGACAGCTTGCGCATGAGAAGTGTGGGAGGCGGGCAGATCAGAAAGGGTAGTGAGTGGTGGGATGAAGAAGTAAGATTATTGGTGAAAGTGAAGAGAGAGGCATCTAGACAATTTTTGCAGGGAAATAATGCAAATGACCGGGAGATGTATAAAAGAAAGAGGCAGGAGGTCAAGAGAAAGGTGCAGGACGTGAAAAAGAGGGCAAATGAGAGTTGGAGTGAGAGAATATCATTGAATTTTACCGAGAGTAAAAAGATGTTTTGGAAGGAGGTAAATAAAGTGTGTAAGACAAGGGAACAAATGGGGACTTCAGTGAATGGGGCTAATGGGGAGGTGGTAACAAGTAGTGGTGATGTGAGAAGAAGATGGAGTGAGTATCTTGAAGGTTTGTTGAATGTGTTTGATGATTGAGTGGCAGATATAGGATGTTATGGTCAAGGTGGGGTGGAAATTGAGAGGGTTAGGGAGAATGATTTGGTAAACAGAGAAGAGGTAGTAAAAGCTTTGCAGAAGATGAAAGCCAGCAAGGCAGCAGGTTTGGATGGTATTGCAATGGAATTTATCAAAAAAGGGGGTGACTATTGTTGACTGGTTGGTAAGGTTAGTTAATGTATGTATGATCCATGGTGAGGTGCCTGAGGATTGGCAGAATGCTTGCATAGTGCCATTGTACAAAGGTAAAGAGGATAAAAATGGGTGCTCAAATTACAGAGGTATAAGTTCGTTCAGTATTCCTGGGAAATTATATGGGAGGGTACTGATTGAGAGGGTGAAGGCATGTACAGAGCATGAGAATGGGGAAGAGCAGTGTGGTTTCAGAAGTGGTAGAGGATGTGTGGATCAGGTGTTTGCTTTGAAGAATTTTTGTGAGATATACTTAGAAAAGCAAATGGATTTGTATGTAGCATTTATGGATCTGGAGAAGGCATATGATTGAGTTGATAGAGATGCTCTGTGGAAGGTATCAAGAATATATGGTGTGGGAAGCAAGTTGTTAGAAGCAGTGAAAAGTTTTTATCGAGGATGTAAGGCATGTGTATGTGTAGGAGGAGAGGAAAGTAATTGGTTCTCAGTGAATGTTGTTTTGCAGCAAGGGTGCGTGATGTCTCCATGGTTGTTTAATTTGTTTATGGATGGGGTTGTTAGGGAGGTGAATGCAAGAGTTTTGGAAAGAGGGGCAAGTATGCAGTCTGTTGTGGATGAGAGAGCTTGGGAAGTGAGTCAGCCCTCATAAGGCTCAATCCTCTGTTCTTAACGCTACCTCACTAATGCAGGAAATGGCGAATATGTATATAAAAAAAAAATCATCCTTGGGGATGGGGAGAAAGAATACTTCCCATGTATTCCCTGCATGTCGTAGAAGGTGAATAAAAGGGAATTGAGTGGGAGGCAGGAAACCCTCCCCTTCTGTACTTAATTTTCCAAAAGAAGGAACAAAGTAGAGGGCAAAGTGAGGATATACCCTCTAAGGCTCAATCCTCTGTTCTTAACACTACCTCACTAACGCAGTCTCAGTCATGAGGAGAATCTATATCTTCAACTGACATTGACAGTGTTCTCTTTTGAGATCATTAAACCTGACTCTCTATGTTAAGCAACTGCTGCAGTTTCATACAGCAAAACTTAGCGACACTTGTTCACTTCAATAAAAGAAATCGATTCGGTGAATATAAATTCTCTTCAAGATTAAGATTGTTTTGTGCTATCAAGCTTCATTAATGGTCAGTTTGGAGCCATTAATAAGCATTGCCTAAGCCAAAAAAAAATTTTAGGTTTTCAAAAAGACCTATTAGTTAGACAGGAAAGCTAGGACAAGCCTGTCAACAAACACCAACAAAAACAAGCACAAAAAGGACTGCAGTCCAGTCAAATGAGGGAATGCACCAAGACCAGTCAGTTGTACAAGATCCACAAGGAAGAGACAAAAAGGAAAGAAGGATGAAGGAGGATGCCAACACTCCTGGTCATCCAAACTGAACTTGGGAAACCTCCACTCCAGAGCCCTACTGAGCTCTCAGAATGTGGCACACTCATATCTCACAGATATTGCACATAATCATTCTTGGGTCCCTTCATATTCCAATTCTCTCCTCTCTTGAACTGTACATAACAGGTTTCAGGTGCTGTAAACTAACCAAAATCATGAAAAACAGGAAGCAGTGCTTGAAGTTCTTGTCTGGTCAGAAGCTACTGCAGATTCAAGTAAACTGAAGCTCTTTGGGATAGTTTTGAGGTATTCCTTGATACAGCTTTCATTTCCATGCCAAAATTATAAACAGTTTCTAGTATCTATCTAAAGGTAAGTGCATCACACTGGCATTGCCTTCTCTTGGTTAAGGAGAGCAATCAGAGTTGCTCAATCCTGGCCCTTCTGTGACCCCTTGTCTCCCAAATGAAGACGTTCAGAAGGTTCTTAAAGCTACATCTAAAATTGTTAATAAAGAAAACTTCTCATCAATCCTTTCAGTTCAAAAGAAAATGCACCAGGGAATCTATGAATTTAGGATTCTCTTACTTATAATCTTGAAAAGAAAAGGTCTATGGGACTCTAATGATTGTACCATAATCCTCCAAAAAAGAGAAGCTTTCATGGACTTAAGTCCAACTCTGCAAGAGGCAGGGTGCCTTTTCTAAGCAAAAAAGCTGGACGTTTCAACCGGAATAGCTTTTTGCCAGTTAGGGGTCAACTCCAGAACTTTCAAGACTTTTTGGAAGTCTGAAAAGTGGGGTGTATCTGATGTTAAAAAAAGGTCTGGGGTGATGATGGAATCTCATCCACCTATCAACAAAGACATTTTTGTACCATCTCTGACTTGGCTCATTCAGGAATGCACCACACAGGTTACAGAGAAGGGCTTCATACAGTCTGCAGTAGGGCCAGATTTTATAGGCCTTTTTCCAATCCAAAAATGGGAAATTTAATGCAAAAGGGTTTTTGGGATATCTTTTCTAAATATCCACATACAAAAATAATAGCTCATGACTACTACTTTGCAGAGCATATACCATACTTGTTTAATCAACCAAGCCTAAGCCTTAGAGGTAAACTACTCACTTGGCTCCTTATATAAAGAGTCAATTCAATTAAGGGGGTGATCTCTACTTTTGCCCCTATCAGCTGCCTCTTATGGCAAGCTAAAGATGTGGGTAGTTTTTTTCCTATTTTCCTCCTATGGATAAAGGAACTTACAATTTAGGATAAAGAAATGTGAGTAACATTCTGTCAACTACTGAGCAAAAGACTGGCAGGAGTTGTGTGTTTGTGGATGAGTTCAAGCAACCATGTGTATACAATAACAACGATAATCATAATTTTCATATCTCACTATGGCAGTCACCAATTATTTCAAATAAGACTTGCCTCCAATGACTACAATGAATCTTTGCAATAACTTAAAAGTTGTTAAGAAATGTAAGATTTGTTAGATTTTTTATCTGTTATAGCAGCCTAACTGAAATTTCCCTGAATGAGTATCACTTGAACATTAAAAGATAAACAAGAAATTCACAAAAAGACATCATATAGTTACTTCTCTGGAAGCCAGGATATGACATTTTCCTGCCTCTCTATCAAACTGCAATCTTAACATAAAACTCCTGGTTCAACCTTGCATAAATATGTCAGGACCACCTCTAATACCACCAAATATCAGTGACTACCTTAATCCTGTTGTCATCTGGATTGTCACTACCACGTGCTCCATCAGACTTGCTGCTGGTGGACGCCTGGGAAATGCAAGGAAATGTTTTAAAGTTTAAGACATAACCTGAAGATCAATTCCAACTTTTTGAAAATGCTGCCAAAAAATATAAAGGAGGTGGGAAGCAACTTTAAAGTAATTCTTAATGAGTCCAATACAGCAATAGAAAAAGCATCTCATTTCTGAGCATCAAGTTGGGTCAAGTTCAAATTTCAGGTAAACTAAGTTCGAATGTACTATTTTTTAGAAACTGGCAAGAGATACTTCAATTCTCAAATTATCAAGTGTAAAACTGTTGAAAACCTTTAAAATAATTTGTTATATATTTCTAAGACCTTCCAAAGTATCTATAGGCTATTTCATTAAATCACAGCCTAAGTAATGCATTACATTTTCTCACAATCTTATGGCTTGATTGTGATTTACTGCTGGTTACTGGTAAAAATTTTGTTTCACAATCTGGACTCTCCTATCATTCAAATTACTGTAGCTTCACTTATTTTGCATCATCTTAGACACAATAATTACACTTAAAGGAATGTAATTTCTTCAGTCAAGAATAAACAATACATAATTGTGTTACCTCAAACCAATGAACACAGTCTTCACAGTCTTTTGAGTACTTTGGCCATCCACATTTTACTGAATCCATTTTGATGTGATGCCACACAATATAAATTACCAATGAATGTTACTTGTCTCAGTGCAAAAATAAATACATTGGTAAGTTAATACACTACACACTTTATATTTCCAAATAAGAAACAAAATCAATTAAGTTTCAAAAATATTCTTCAGCAATGCATCTGCACTGCACAACTCTTACAATAACTAAAGAAGACTCCAAAAATACAATGAGAAATCCAAAATGAACGAGAATATGTGCAACACATGAAATTTTCCTTTTGGGATAAATCCAAAATGAAAAGCAAATTGTCAATTATAAATAATTCTTCATCTGAAAACAAATGGTAGCTATCAATGCTACTGATTTCAGAAAAAAGTACTCTGTGGGTTAAAAATCACACTATTCTCATTTCCATTTGAGCAATCAAAACCACCATAAACTTCATCTATGATGGTCATTAATGAAGAACTTTCTGTGATGAATGTTAACAGAACACATGAGCACTCCTGTAAAGTGTGTGGTCATCTCACCTCATCACCAAAATGCTTGTAGGCAATGTCTTCCAGCTTGACCACATCATAAGCAGTTCGAGAGGAGGCATCCAGATGCTCATTCAAGGTGTATTCCTTCACCTGTGGATATAAAAGGCCATCAGCAGGGAAGTGTCGATGTGTGAATGTTATGTCCACAGGAGAAATGACAGTATGGGATGGCTGTAAGAGTGGAAAGACTAGTACAGTGGATGGGACTGCAATGTTGGAATAATGGTACTCTGTCAACATCAGAAGGGTAGTAGTGATACAGTGATATTACAAAAGGGGCATCAGTATCAGATAGGCTGTAGAGTAAGGGAAGGGTGGCATTATAGGTGGAAAAACTGTATGAAAGGGAATGACATATATGAGGGACAGTGGTATGAACACAGGCATGTAGAATGTGGGGAGGGTGGAAGTCTTAGAGAAGATGAAGTCTGGGATGAGTGCAAATGTGGGTGGCATAGTAGAGTGAAAGGTGAGCAATATTGCTGGGACAGCAGTGTTCAAAGGGTAACAATTTTGGAAAAGCAGGCTGTAAGGGATGGATTGCAGTGTATGAGGGGAAAGAGTAGAGGTAGGGTGATAGTCTCAAAGCAGCAACTGTGTGGATGGGATGGCAGTATGAAAGGGCTGTCACAGTAAGAAGCTGGCAATGTAGGAGGGAATGTGAGAGGGCTATCAGTGCAGAAAGGGTGGAAGCATGAATGGGTCATCAGTGCCACTGTGAGGGAGGTGTGAGAGATGAAGACAGGAGAGCATTATGGGAGTGGTGACAATGTGGGGGAAGTCATACAAAGGCAGCAGCAATGTGGGAAAATTTGTTGAGGGAGATGTGGCAAAGTGTGAGAGGCAGCAATGGGGAGTGGGTGTTGGTAGTGATTTGGATAGCAGTAAGAAAAGGGATGCAGTTCAATTGTGTTTAAGACGTAGGGCAGAGGAAGCTCTATGACAAACAAACCAGAAAATAAAAGACTAACACATGGAACTTAACCCTTACATTATATTCTATTCATTATCTATCATACTTGATTGCCATTTCTCACATCAACAAGGTTGCATCAAGAAACAGATGAAGAAAGACCCATCCACTCACATACACATATATCTATTTATTTATATTTATATTTATTTTGCTTTGTCGCTGTCTCCCGCATTTGCGAGGTAGCGCAAGGAAACAGACGAAAGAAATGGCCAAACCCACCCCCATACACAAAGTATATACATACACGTCCACACACGCAAATATACATAACTATACATCTCAATGTACACATATATATACACACATAGACACATACATATATACCCATGCACACAATTCACACTGTCTGCTTTTATTCATTCCCATCGCCACCTCGCCACACATGGAATACCATCCCCCTCCCCCCTCATGTGTGCGAGGTAGCGCTATGAAAAGACAACAAAGGCCCCATTCGTTCACACTTAGTCTCTAGCTGTCATGCAATAATGCCCGAAACCACAGCTCCCTTTCCACATCCAGGCCCCACACAACTTTCCATGGTTTACCCCAGACGCTTCACATGCCCTGATTCAATCCACTGACAGCACGTCAACCCCAGTATACCACATTAATCCAATTCACTCTATTCCTTGCCCTCCTTTCACCCTCCTGCATGTTCAGGCCCTGATCACACAAAATCTTTTTCACTCCACCTTTCCACCTCCAATTTGGTCTCCCACTTCTCCTCATTCCCTCCACCTCCGACACATATATCCTCTTGGTCAATCTTTCCTCACTCATTCTATCCATGTGCCCAAACCATTTCAAAACACCCTCTTCTGCTCTCTCAACCATGCTCTTTTTATTTCCACACATCTCTCTTACCCTTACGTTACTTACTCGATCAAACCACCTCACACCACACATTGTCCTCAAACATCTCATTTCCAGCACATCCACCCTCCTGCGCACAACTCTATCCATAGCCCATGCCTCGCAACCATACAACATTGTTGGAACCACTATTCCTTCAAACATACCCATTTTTGCTTTCCGAGATAATGTTCTCGACTTCCACACATTCTTCAAGGCTCCCAGGATTTTCGCCCCCTCCCCCACCCTATGATTCACTTCCACTTCCATGGTTCCATCCGCTGCCAGATCCACTCCCAGATATCTAAAACACTTTACTTATTCCAGTTTTTCTCCATTCAAACTTACCTCCCAGTTGACTTGACCCTCAACCCTACTGTACCTAATAACCTTCCTCTTATTCACATTTACTCTTAACTTTCTTCTTTCACACACTTTACCAAACTCAGTCACCAGCTTCTGCAGTTTCTCACATGAATCAGCCACCAGCGCTGTATCATCAGCGAACAACAACTGACTCACTTCCCAAGCTCTCTCATTCACAACAGACTTCATATTTGCCCCTCTTTCCAAAACTCTTGCATTCACCTCCCTAACAACCCCATCCATAGACAAATTAAACAACCATGGAGACATCACACACCCCTGCCACAAACCTACATTCACTGAGAACCAATCACTTTCCTCTCTTCCTACACGTACACATGCCTTACATCCTCGATAAAAACTTTTCACTGCTTCTAACATCTTGCCTCCCACACCATATATTCTTAATACCTTCCACAGAGCATCCCTATCAACTCTATCATATGCCTTCTCCAGATCCATAAATGCTACATACAAATCCATTTGCTTTTCTAAGTATTTCTCACATACATTCTTCAAAGCAAACACCTGATCCACACATCCTCTACCACTTCTGAAACCACACTGCTCTTCCCTAATCTGATGCTCTGTACATGCCTTCACCCTCTAAATCAATACCCTCCCATATAATTTACCAGGAATACTCAACAAACTTATACCTCTGTAATTTGAGCACTCACTCTTATCCCCTTTGCCTTTGTACAATGGCACTATGCATGCATTCCGCCAATCCTCAGGCACCTCACCATGAGTAATACATACATTAAATAACCTTACCAACCAGTCAACAATACAGTCACCCCCTTTTTTAATAAATTCCACTGCAATACCATCCAAACCTGCTGCCTTGCCAGCTTTCATCTTCTGCAAAGCTTTTACTACCTCTTCTCTGTTTACCAAATCATTTTCCCTAACCCTCTCACTTTGCACACCACCTCGACCAAAACACCCTATATCTGCCACTCTATCATCAAACACATTCAACAAACCTTCAAAATACTCACTCCATCTCCTCACATCACCACTACTTGTTATCACCTCCCCATTTGCGCCCTTCACTGAAGTTCCCATTTGCTCCCTTGTCTTACGCACTTTATTTACCTCCTTCCAGAATATCTTTTTATTCTCCCTAAAATCTAATGGTACTCTCTCACCCCAACTCTCATTTGCCCTCTTTTTCACCTCTTGCACCTTTCTCTTGACCTCCTGTCTCTTTCTTTTATACATCTCCCACTCAATTGCATTTTTTCCCTGCAAAAATCGTCCAAATGCATACACATGCATGCACATATACATATTTTTTATTTCATTTCACTTTACTTTTGTCGCTGTCTCCCGCGTTCGCGAGGCAGCGCAAGGAAACAGACGAAAGAATGGCCCAACCCACCCACATACACATGTATATACATACCTGTCCCTCTCAATCAATACACTCCCATATATGCGTGTGTGGACATGTATATACATACATGTCCACACACGCATATATACATACCTATACATCTCAACGTATACATACATATACACACACAGACATATACATAAATACACATGTACATAATTCATACTCTCTGCCTTTATTCATTCCCATCGCCACCCCGCCACACATGAAATAAACACCCCCTCCCCCCACATGTGCGCAAGGTAGCACTAGGAAAAGACAACAAAGGCCACATTTGTTCACACTCAGTCTCTAGCTGTCATGTAATAATGCACCAAAACCACAGCTCCCTTTCCACAACCAGGCCCCACAGAGCTTTTCATGGTTTACCCCAGACACTTCACATGCCCTCGTTCAATCCACTGACAGCACGTTGACCCCGGTATATCACATCGTTCCAATTCACTCTATTCCTTGCACGCCTTTCACCCTCCTACATGGCCAGGCCCTGATCACTCAGAATCTTTTTCACTCCATCTTTCCACCTCCAACTGGGTCTCCCACTTCTCGTTCCCTCCACCTCTGACACATATATCCTCTTAGTCAATCTTTCCTCACTCATTCTCTCAATGTGACCAAACCACTCCAAAACACCCTCTTCTGCTCTCTCAATCACACTCTTTTTATTACCACACATCTCTCTTACCCTATTGTTACTTACTCGATCAAACCACCTCACACCACATACTGTCCTCAAACATCTCATTTCCAGCACATCCACCCTCCTCCGCACCCACACAACTCTATCTATAGCCTATGCCTCACAACCATATAACATTGTTGGAATCACTATTCCTTCAAACATATCCATTTTTGCTTTCCGAGACAATGTTCTCACACATTCTTCAACGCTCCCAGAACTTTCGCCCCCTCCCCCACCCTATGATTCACTTCTGCTTCCATGGTTCCATCCGCTGCCAAATCCACTCCCAAATATCTAAAACACTTCACTTCCTCCAGTTTTTCTCCATTCAAACTTACCTCCCAATTGACTTGTCCCTCAACCCTACTGTACCTAATAACCTTGCTCTTATTCACATTTACTCTCAGCTTTCTTCTTTCAAACACTTTACCAAACTCAGTCACTAGCTTCTGCAGTTTCTCACAAGAATCAGCCACCAGCGCTGTATCATCAGCGAACAACAACTGACTCACTTCCCAAGCTCTCTCATCCACAACAGACTGCATACTTGCCCCTCTTTCCAAAACTCTTGCATTCCCCTCCCTAACAACCCCATCCATAAACAAACAAATTAAACAACCATGGAGTCATCACACACCTCTGCCGCAAACCAACATTCACTGAGAACCAATCACTTTCCTCTCTTCCTACACGTACACATGCCTTACATCCTCGATAAAAACTTTTCACTGCTTCTATTATCTATTATACTTGATCATCGTTTCCCGCATCAGCAAGGTAGTACCAGGAAACACATGAAGAAAGACCTATCCACTCATATAAGAATACACATATATATACATACACATACTATATACACATATACATACATATACCTATATACAGATGTACATATTCATACTTGCTCACCTTCATCCATTTCCAGCACCACCACACCCTACAGGAAATAGCATCACCACCCGCTGCATCAGCAAGGTAGGACTAGGAAACAGACTAAAAAATAGGCCACATCCGCTCACACTCATTCTCTGGCTGTCATGTGTAATGTGCAATATATCCCTGGGGATAGGGTAGAGAGAATACTTCCAACGTATTCCCGCATGTCATAGAAGGCAACTAAAGGGGGCAGAAGTGAGGGGTGGAAGCTCACTCATATTCAAACTTCTAAAAAGGGAAACAGGAGTCAAGCGGGGAGTGTTCATCCTTCTTGAATGCTCAGATTGGGGTGTCTGAATGTGTGTGGATGTAACCAAGAAAAGAAGAAAGAAGAGATAGGTAGTATGTTTGAGGAAGGGAATCTGGATGTTTTGGCTCTGAGTGAAATGAAGCTCATGGGTAAAGGGAAAGATTGGTTTGGGAAAGTCTTGGGAGTAAAGTCATGGGTTGGTGAGAGGACAAGAGCAAAGGAAGGAGCAGCACTACTCCTGAAGCAGGAGTTGTGGGAGTAAAAGATACAGTGTAAGAGAGTAAACTCTAGATTGATGTGAGTAAAACTGAAATTGGAAGAAGAGAGATGGGTGATTATTGATTCCTATGCACCTAATAATGAGAAGAAAGATCATGGGAGGCAAGCGTTTTGGGAGCAGCTGAATGAGTGTGTTAGCAGTTTTGATGCACGAGACTGGGTTATAGTGATGGGTGATTTAAATGCAAAGGTGAGTGATGTGGCAGTTGAGGGGATAACTGGTGTACAAGGGGTGTTCATTGCTGTAAATGGAAATGGTGAAGAGCTTGTGGATTTGTGTGTTGAAAAAGAACTGGTGATTGGGAATACCTGGTTTAAAAAGACAGATATATATATATATATATATATATATTTTTTTTTTTTTTTTTTTTTTTTTTTTTTTTATACTTTGTCGCTGTCTCCCGCGTCTGCGAGGTAGCGCAAGGAAACAGACGAAAGAAATGGCCCAACCCCCCCCCCCCCATACACATGTACATACACATGTCCACACACGTGTATACATACCTACACAGCTTTCCATGGTCCACCCCAGACGCCTCACATGCCTTGATTCACTCCACTGACAGCACGTCAACCCCTGTATACCACATCACTCCAATTCACTCTATTCCTTGCCCTCCTTACACCCTCCTGCATGTTCAGGCCCCGATCACACAAAATCTTTTTCACTCCATCTTTCCACCTCCAATTTGGTCTCCCTCTTCTCCTCGTTCCCTCCACCTCCGACACATATATCCTCTTGGTCAATCTTTCCTCACTCATTCTCTCCATGTGCCCAAACCATTTCAAAACACCCTCTTCTGCTCTCTCAACCACGCTCTTTTTATTTCCACACATCTCTCTTACCCTTACGTTACTTACTCGATCAAACCACCTCACACCACACATTGTCCTCAAACATCTCATTTCCAGCACATCCATCCTCCTGCGCACAACTCTATCCATAGCCCACGCCTCGCAACCATACAACATTGTTGGAACCACTATTCCTTCAAACATACCCATTTTTGCTTTCCGAGATAATGTTCTCGACTTCCACACATTTTTCAAGGCTCCCAAAATTTTCGCCCCCTCCCCCACCCTATGATCCACTTCCGCTTCCATGGTTCCATCCGCTGACAGATCCACTCCCAGATACCTAAAACACTTCACTTCCTCCAGTTTTTCTCCATTCAAACCCACCATATATATATATATATATATATATATATATATATATATATATATATATATATATATATATATATATATGAGTAGGAGAGATTGTCAAAGGGCATCATTGGATTACATGGGAATACCTAGTTTAAAAAGACAGATATACATAAGTATATATATGTGAGTAGGAGAGATTGTCAAAGGGCATCATTGGATTACATGTTAATTGACAGGCATGTAAAAGAGAGACTTTTGGATGTTAATGTGCTGAGAGGGGCAGCTGGAGGGATGTCTGATCACTATCTTGTGGAGGCAAAGGTGAAGATTTGTAGAGGTTTCCAGAAAAGAAGAATGTTAGGAAGAAGAAAGTGGTGAGAGTAAGTGAGCTTGGAAAGGAGACTTGCATGAGGAAATATCAGGAGATTAAATGTAGAATGGGAAAAGGTGAGAGCAAATGACATGAGGGGAGTGGGTGAGGAAAGGGATATATTTAGGGAAGCTGTGATGGCTTGTGCAAAAGATGCATGTGTCATGAAAAAAGTGGGAGTTGGGCAGATTAGAAAGGGCAGTGAGTGGTGGGATGAGGAAGTAAGGTTGTCAGTGAAAGGGAAGAAAGGCATTTGGATGATACTTTCAGGGAAGTAGTGCAAATGACTAGGAGATGTATAAAAGAAGGTGGCAGGAGGTTAAGAGAAAAGTGCGAGAGGTGAAAAAGAGGGCAAATGTGAGTTGGGGTGAAAGAGTATCATTAATTTTCAGGGAGAATAAAAAGATGTTTTGGAAGGAGGGAAATAATGTACGTAAGACAAGAGAACAAATGGGAACATCTGTGAGGGGGGCAAGTGGGGAGGTAATAACAAGTAGTGATGAACTGAGGAGATTGAGTGAATATTTTGAAGGTTTGCTGAATGTGTTTGATGATAGAGTGGCAGATATAGAGGGTTTTGGTCGGGGTGGTCAGTGAAGCGAGAGGGTCAGGGAGAATGGTGTGGTGAACAGTGAAGAGGTAGTGAAAGCTGTGGGGAAGATGAAATCCGGCAAGGCGATGGGTTTGGATGGTATTGCAGTGGAATTTATTGAAAAAGAGGGTGACTGTGTTGTTGATTGGTTGGTAAGGATATCCAATGTGTGTTTGGACCATGGTGAAGTGCCTGAGGATTGGCAGAATGCATGCATAGTGCCATTGTACAAAGGTAAAGGGGATGAAGGTGAGTGTTCAAACTACAGAGGCATAAGTTTGTTGAGTATTCCTGGGAAATTATATGGGAGGGTGATGATTGAGCGGGTGAAGGCATATACAGAGCATCAGACTGGGGAAGAGCAGTGTGGCTTCAGAAGTGGTAGAGGATGTGAGGATCAGGTGTTTGCTTTGAAGAATGTAAGTGCAAAATTCTTAGAAAAATAAATGGATTTGTATGTAGTATTTATGGATCTGGAGAAGGCATATGATAGGGTTGATAGAGATGCTTTTGGAAGGTTTTAAGAGTATATGGTGTGGGAGGTAAGTTGCCTGAAGCAGCGAAAAGTTTTTACCAAGGACGCAAGGCATGTGTATGAGTAGGAAGAGAGGAAAGTGATTGGTTCCTAGTGAATGTCAGTCTGCGGCAGGGGTGTGTGACGTCCCCATGGTTGATCAATTTGTTTATGGATGGGGTTGTTAGGGAGGGAAATGCAAGAGTTTTGGACAGTGGCGTGAGTATGCAGTCTGTTGTGGATGAGAGGGCTTGGAAAGTGAGTCAGTTGTTGTTCGCCAATGTTACAGCTCTGGTGGCTGATTCAGGTGAGAAACTGCCGAGGTTGGTGACTGAGTTTGGTAAAGTGTGTGAAAGGAGAAAGTTGAAAGTAAATGTGAATAAGAACAAGGTTATTAGGTTCAGTAGGGTTGAAGGACAAGTTAATTTGGAGTGAAGTTTGAATGGAGAAAAACTGGAGGAAGTGAAGTGTTTTAGATATCTGGGAGCAGACTTAGCAGTGGAAGGAACCATGGAAGCAGAAGTAAGTCACAGGGTCGGAGAGGGGGTGAAGGTTCTGGGAACGATGAAACGTGTGGAAGGAGAGAAAACGTCATCTTGGAGAGCAAAAATGGGTATGCTTGAAGGAATAGTAGTTCCAACAACGTTATATGGTAGTGAGGCATGTCTATAGACAGAGTTATATGGAGGAGGGTGGATATGGTGGTAATGAAATTTTTGAGGACACTATGTGGTGTGAGGAGGTTTGATTGAGTAGGTAATGTAAGGGTATGAGAGATGTATGGAAATAAAAAGAGTATGGTTGAGACAGTAGAAGAGGGTGTGTTGAAATGTTTTAGACATATGGATAGAATGAGTGAGGAAAGATTGACAAAGAGGATATGTTTGTCAGAGGTGGAGGGAACAAGGAGAAGCAAGAGACCAAATTAGAGATGGAAAGATGGAATGAAAAAGCTTTTGAGTGATTGGGGCCTGAACATACAGGAGGGTGGAAGGAGTGCAAGGAATAGAGTGAATTGGAACAATGTGGTATACCAGGGTCAACATGCTGTCAATGGATTGAACCAGGGCATGTGGAGTGGTAAACCATGGAAAGGTCTATGGGACCTGGATATGAATGGGGAGCTGTGGTTTTGGTGCATTTCACATGACAGCTAGAGACTAAGTGTGAACGAATGTGGCCTCTCTTTGTCTGTTTTCCTGGTGCTACCTCACTGAAGCAGGGGACAGGGATGCAATTTTCCTGTGGGAAGGGGTAGCGATAGGAATGGATGAAGGGAAGCAAGTATGAATATGTACATGTGTATGTATGTAATGTCTGCCTATGTGTATGTACATGTATGTATATGTTGATATGTATATGTATGTATATTCCTATGAGTCCAAGGAGAAAATGAAACACGATAAGTTTCCAAGTGTACTTTCGCGTAATAATCATCATCTGGGGAGATACAAGAAAGAAATGTAAGTCAACTGATTTACACCAAAGAGACGCGGCTAGGACGCCATTTGGTAAACACGTGAGTATATAAGCGCATGTGGGTGTTTGTGTGCACGATAGAAAAAGGTGAGAGCAAATGACGTAAGGGGAGTGGGAGAGGAATGGGATGTACTTAGGGAAGCATTGATGGCATGCACTAAAGATGCCAGTGGCATGAGAAAGGTGGGAGGTGGGCAATTAGAAAGGGTAGTGAGTGGTGGGATGAAGAAGTAAGATTGTTAGTGAAAGAGAAGATAAAGGCATTTGGACAATTTTTGCAGGGAAATAGTGCAATTGACTGGGAGATGTATAAAAGAAAGAGGCAGGAGGTCAAGAGAAAGATGCAATAGGTGAAAAAGACGGCAAATGAGAGTTGGGGTGAGAGAGTATCATTAAATTCAAGAAAGAATGAAAAGATGCTTTGGAAGGAGGTAAATAAAGTGCATAAGACAAGAGAACAAATGGGAACATCAGTGATGGGGGATAAAGGGGAGGTAATAACAAGTAGTGGTGAAGTGAGAAGGAGATGGTTTACCCCCAGATGCTTCACATGCCCTGGTCCAATCCAATGACAGCATGTCGACCCCGGTATACCACATCGCTCCAATTCACTCTATTCCTTACAAGCCTTTCACCCTCCAGTATGTTCAAGCCCCAATCACTCAAAATCATTTTCACTCCACCCTTCCACCTCCAATTTGGTCTTCCACTTCTCCTTGTTCCCTCCACCTCTGACACACATATCCTCTTTGTCAATCTTTCCTCACTCATTCTCTCCATGTGACCAAACCATTTCAATACACCCTCTTCTGCTCTCTCAATCACACTCTTTTTATTACCTCATATCTCTCTTACCCTTTCATTACTTACTTGATCAAACCACCTCACACCACAAATTGTCCTCAAACATCTCATTTCCAACACATCCACCCTCCTCTGCACAACCTTATCTATAGCTCATGCCTCGCAACCATATAACATTGTTGGAACCACTATTCCTTCACAAACATACCCATTTTTGCTCTCCGAGATAATGTTCTCGCCTTCCACACATTCTTCAACACCCCCAGAACCTTCACCCCCTCCCCCACCCTGTGACTCACTTCCGCTTCCATGGTTCCATCCGCTGCCAAATCCACTCCCAGATATCTAAAACACTTCACTTCCTCCAGTTTTTCTCCATTCAAACTCACCTCTCAATTTACTTGTCCCTCAACCCTACTGATACTAATAACCTTACTTTTATTCACATTTACTCTCAGCTTTCTTCTTTCACACACTTTATCAAACTCAGTCACCAGCTTCTGCAGTTTCTCACCTGAATCAGCCACCAGCGCTGTATCATCAGCAAACAACAACTGACTCAATTCCCAAGCCTTCTCATCTACAACATACTTGCCCCTCTCTCCAAAACTCTTGCATTCACCTCCCTCACAACTCCATCCATAAACAAATCAAACAACCACGGAGATATCATGCATCCTTGCCGCAAACTGACATTCACCGGGAACCAATCACTTTCCTCTCTTCCTACTCGTACACATGCCTTACATCCTCGATAAAAACTTTTCACTGCTTCTAGCAACTTATCTCCCACACCATATACTCTTAATACCTTCCACAGAGCATCTTTATCACCTCTATCATATGCCTTCTCCGGATCCATAAATGCTACATACAAATCCATCTGTTTTTCCAAGTATTTCTCACATATATTCTTCAAAGCAAACACCTGATCCACACATCCTCAACCACTTTTGAAACCACACTGCTCTTCCCCAATCTGATGCTCTGTACATGCCTTCACCCTCTCAATTAATACCCTCCCATATAATTTCCCAGGAATACTCAACAAACTTATTACCTCTGTAATGTGAACACTCACCTTTATCCCCCTTGCCTTTGTACGATCACACTATGCATGCATTCCGCCAATCCTCAGGCACTTCACTGTGAACCATACATACAATGAATATCCTCACCAACCAGTCAATAACACAGTCATCCCCTTTTTTAATAAATTCCATAGCAATACCATCCAAACCCATCGCCATGCCGGCTTTCATCTTCCGCAAAGCTTTCACTACCTCTTCTCTGTTCACCAAATCATTCTCCCTGACCCTCTCACTTTGGACACCACCTCAACCAAAACACCCTATATCTGCCACTCTATCATCAAACATTCAACAAACCTTCAAAACACACGCTCCATCTCAACCACTTTTGAAACCACACTGCTCTTCCCCAATCTGATGCTCTGTACATGCCTTCACCCTCTCAATTAATACCCTCCCATATAATTTCCCAGGAATACTCAACAAACTTATTACCTCTGTAAAGTGAACACTCACCTTTATCCCCCTTGCCTTTGTACGATCACACTATGCATGCATTCCGCCAATCCTCAGGCACTTCACTGTGAACCATACATACAATGAATATCCTCACCAACCAGTCAATAACACAGTCATCCCTTTTTTAATAAATTCCATAGCAATACCATCCAAACCCATCGCCATGCCGGCTTTCATCTTCCGCAAAGCTTTCACTACCTCTTCTCTGTTCACCAAATCATTCTCCCTGACCCTCTCACTTTGGACACCACCTCAACCAAAACACCCTATATCTGCCACTCTATCATCAAACATTCAACAAACCTTCAAAACACACGCTCCATCTCCCTCTCACTTCACCACTACTTGTTATCACCTCCCCATTTGCTCCATTCACCGATGATCCCATTTGTTCTTTTGTCTTACGCACTTTACTTACCTCCTTCCAAAACATCTTTTTATTTTCCCTAAAATTTAATGATACTCTCTCTCACCCCAACTCTCATTTGCCCTCTTTTTCACCTCTTGCACCTTTTTCTTGACCTCTTGCCTCGTTCTTTTATACATCTCTCGGTAATTTGCACTATTTCCCTGCAAAAATTGTCCAAATGCCTCTCTTCTCTTTCACTAACAATCTTACTTCTTCATCCCACCATTCACTACCCTTTCTAATCTGCCCACCTTCCTGCCACTTGCAGTACTCAGGAAGCTGGCCACACCCATTGTTTAGAATGTTATGACCAGAGGTCATAGAAAGTTGTGATGTGTGTGCATCTATGTGCAAGTGCAAGGTAATTGAGTAATAAAAGCTTGGTGTCTTCTTTATAGTACATTACATCTTGAGCACAAAGGGTCTTGGGATAAGGTGAACCAGTGTTTGTAGTGTTGTTATGATGGGTGATGTCTAAAGCATAAGTGGGAGAGTGTAACTTGAGTCTGTCTGGTTAGTGTGGTCTCTGATGAGTGTATGTCTGGTGGGTTGGAGTATAAAACTGATTTGGGAGGTCCGATTTTCAGTGCTTACCAGGTTATGTCAGTGCATATGTGTTTTGTCAATGATGTATTTGTGGGAGGTGGCAGGGTCTGTTGAGTAATGGCTAATGAAGTGGTGGCAGGGGCAAACTTTTTATTTCCACTTAGGGGACCTTTCTTTCAATGTGTAGGTTTTGAGCATTTGTGGTCACTAAGCATCCAGAGACTGTTCTTGTGCTTTACTTTGTGGGACTTGCAGTTCTGTTATACAGTATTTCTTTTTGAGATAGTGGATGATCATGTTTAGTTGTTCAGCTAAACCCAATATTTCACTGTCTTACTACATCCAGTATATTTGTCCCTTCTGCTAACCTCCTCCTAGAATTCAGTCCTTCAACTGACCTGACCTTGCTACTCAACCTTACTCAAAAATTCAGTCTTCTTGCTGGCCTGACACCAATACTGAACTATTTTTCTTGTCTTAGCCCAAAATTTGGTTCTCTTTTTAACATGATCTTAAACCTTACCCTTCTAGACTTGACACTAACACTCAGCCTTTTGGTTCACCTGAACCTAACACTTATGCATTTTGTTGGTTTGATCTGAACCTTTCTTTTATCTCATTGCTAACTTGGTCCAATGAAATATAAAAACCTCATGATTAACTGTGAAGGACTTCATATCCCTTCCAGTTTTCTGCTGTTTAGGAAACATAAAGTCAGTATTTTACAACCTCTTACCTTAGTGATAGTGAAGGTAGCAATCCTAGGCAAGTGATGGAGGGTTGGGTAGTAGAAAGAGTGGGCAGGGTGGTCGGGGTAGTTTGCAGTGATGCGGAAGATGCGTTCAGCAGGGCTGGTGGGCCAGTTGGGGGAAGTGAAGGTCAGCCCATTGTCCGTGCCAGCATCCAGTGGGTCAACCTGGGACATTCGCACATCAAAGATCATTCCTTGTGCTGGTGGCCAATGTGGCTACATTACATAGTTGTAAACACACACAAGTGTGACAAAATTGGTACTATTGCTATTTCTGATCTTTTTAAATCCCTTGTGAGAAGAAAATTAATCCTGTGAAAGGGGCATTGATACCAATATCATAGCAAAGTTATTACTTACAAAAATTATGCAAATAGGGTTGTGAGAGAAGCAAATGAAGTTTTAGTATATGTTAGAAATACCATCAAGTACCTGGAAACCAATCGGTTCAAAAATATTGTACGAAACATTTTTTTTTTTTTTTGCTGTCTCCCGCGTTTGCGAGGTAGCGCAAGGAAACAGACGAAAGAAATGGCCCAACCCACCCCCATACACATGTATATACATACGTCCACACACGCAAATATACATACCCACACAGCTTTCCATGGTTTACCCCAGACGCTTCACACGCCCTGATTCAATCCACTGACAGCACGTCAACCCCGGTATACCACATCAATCCAATTCACTCTATTCCTTGCCCTCCTTTCACCCTCCTGCATGTTCAAGCCCCGATCACACAAAATCTTTTTCACTCCATCTTTCCACCTCCAATTTGGTCTCCCACTTCTCCTCGTTCCCTCCACCTCCAACACATATATCCTCTTGGTCAATCTTTCCTCACTCATTCTATCCATGTGCCCAAACCATTTCAAAACACCCTCTTCTGCTCTCTCAACCACGCTCTTTTTATTTCCACACATCTCTCTTGCCCTTACATTACTTACTCGATCAAACCACCTCACACAACACATTGTCCTCAAACATCTCATTTCCAGCACATCCATCCTCCTGCGCACAACTCTATCCATACCCCACGCCTCACAACCATACAACATTGTTGGAACCAATATTCCTTCAAACATACCCATTTTTGCTTTCTGAGGTAATGTTCTCGACTTCCACACATTCTTCAAGGCTCCCAGGATTTTCGCCCCCTCCCCCACCCTATGATCCACTTCCACTTCCATGGTTCCATCTGCTGCCAGATCCACTCCCAGATATCTAAAACACTTTACTTCCTCCAGTTTTTCTCCATTCAAACTTACCTCCCAATTGACTTGACCCTCAACCCTACTGTACCTAATTACCTTGCTCTTATTCACATTTACTCTTAACTTTCTTCTTTCATACACTTTACCAAACTCAGTCACCAGCTTCTGCAGTTTCTCACATGAATCAGCCACCAGCGCTGTATCATCAGCGAACAACAACTGACTCACTTCCCAAGCTCTCTCATCCCCAACAGACTTCATACTTGCCCCTCTTTCCAAAACTCTTGCATTCACCTCCCTAACAACCCCATCCATAAACAAATTAAACAACCATGGAGACATCACACACCCCTGCCACAAACCTACATTCACTGAGGACCAATCACTTTCCTCTCTTCCTACACGTACACATGCCTTACATCCTCGATAAAAACTTTTCACTGCTTCTAACAACTTGCCTCCCACACCATATATTCTTAATACCTTCCACAGAGCATCTCTATCAACTCTATCATATGCCTTCTCCAGATTCATAAATGCTAAATACAAATCCATTTGCTTTTCTAAGTATTTCTCACATACATTCTTCAAAGCAAACACCTGATCCACACATCCTCTACCACTTCTGAAACCACACTGCTCTTCCCCAATCTGATGCTCTGTACATGCCTTCACCCTCTCAATCAATACCCTCCCATATAATTTACCAGGAATACTCAACAAACTTATACCTCTGTAATTTGAGCACTCACTCTTCTCCCCTTTGCCTTTGTACAATGGCACTATGCACGCATTCCGCCAATCCTCATATATATGTATATATATATATATACATATATATATTTCTTTTATTTATTTATTTTCCTTTGTTGCTGTCTACCACGTTAGCGAGGTAGTGCAAGGAAACAGACAAAAGAATGGCCCAACCCACCCACATACACATGCATATACATACACGTCCACACACGCAAATATACATACCTATACATCTCAATATATACATATATATACACACACAGACATATACATATATACACATGTACATAATTCATACTGTCTGCCTTTATTTATTCCCATCGCCACCTCACCACACATGGAATAACAACCCCCTCCCCCCTCATGTGTGCGGGGTAGCACTAGGAAAAAACAAAGGGTTGTCAGGGAGGTGAATGCAAGAGCTTTGGAGTGAGGGGCAAGTATACAGTCTATACTTGATGAAAGGGCTTGGGAAGTGAGTCAGTTGTTGTTCACTAATGATACAGCACTGGTGGCTGATTCGGGTGAGAAACTGCAGAAGCTGGTGACTGAAATTGGTAAAGTATGTGAGAGAAGAAAGCTGAGAGTAAATGTGAATATGAGCAAGGTTATTAGGTTCAGTAGGGTTGAGGGACAAGTAAATTGGGAGGTAAGTTGGAATGGAGAAAAACTGGAGGAAGTGAAGTGCTTTAGATATCTGGGAGTGGATTTAGCAGTGGATGGAACCATAGAAGAAGTGAGTCACAGGGTGGGGGAGGGGGTGAAGGTTCTGGGACCACTGAAAAATGTGTGGAAAGCGAGAACGTTATCTCGGAAAGCAAAAATGGGTATGTTTGAGAGAATAGTGGTTCCAACAATGTTATATGGTTGTGAGGCATGGACTATAGATAGGGTTGTGCGGAGGAGGATGGATGTGTTGGAAATGAGATGTTTGGGGACAATATGTGGTGTGAGGTGGTTTGATGGAGTAAGTAATGAAAGGGTAAGAGAGATGTGAGATAATAAAAAGAGTGTGGTTGAGAGAACAGAAGAAGGTATATTGAAATGGTTTGGTCACATGGAGAGAATGAGTGAGGAAAGATTGACAAAGAGGATATATGTGTCACAGATGGAGGGAACGAGGAGAGGTGGGAGACCAATACTTAGAAAAACAGATGGATTTGTATGTAGCATCTATGGATCTGGAGAAGGTACACGATAAGGTTGATAGAGAGTATACGGTTCAGCTGGGTTGAGGGACAAGTTGGTTGGCTTGTAAGTTTGAATGGAAAAAAAAAATTGGAGGAAGTGAGGTATTTTAGATATCTGGGAGGGGACTTGGTAGTGAATGAAACCAAGGAAGGAGAAGTGAGCCATAGGGTGTGGGAGGGGGAAAAGGTTCTGGGAGTGATGAAGAATGTATGGAAAGAAAGAACGTTGTCTCAAGGGGCAAAAATGGGTATGTCTGAAGGAATAGTTGTTCAGACAATGTTACATGGTTGCGAGGCATAGGGTATGGACAGGGTTGTACAAAGGAGAGTGGATGTGTTGGTAATGGAATGTATGAGGACAGTATGTGCTGTGAGGAGGTTTGATTGTATGATTTAGTAATGAAAGGGTAAGAGAGATGTGTGGAAATAAACAGAGTGTAGCTGGGAAATATTTTGGACAAATGGAGAAAATGAGTTAGGAAAGGATGACAAAGAGTATATATGTGTCAGAAATGGAGGGAACAGGGAGAACTGGGAAACCAAATTGAAGATGGAAGGATAGAGTGAAAAAGATTTTGAGCATCTGGGGCCTAAACATGCAGGAGAGTGAAAGGCGTGCACTGAATACAGTGACTTGGAACCATGTGGTACTGGGGTCAATGTGCTGTCAATGGACTGAACTAGGGCATGTGAAATGTCCGAGGTAAACCATTGAAAGGTCTGTGGGGCCTAATAGTGGATAGGGAGCAGTGGCTTTGGTGCATTACACATGATAGCTTGTGTATGGATGTGAGCAGATGTGGCCACAGACAGTCACAGTAACTTCACCTCTAAAAAACTTAAACTCTTATGATGGAGTTTCCCTAGGAGCATTCTTTCTCCAGCTCTCTTCCAAATTCTTCCCACACAACCTCCCATTACTTCAGGGTTCAGACGAACTCACAATCACACCACAACACCCTGACATCACGGTAGCAACAACAAACTTGCAGCACTTCATCTCCATTGAAATCTTCAATCACTCTTTTAACCCTAAACAGACATGAATCCAGCTACCACACTCAAGGTGTCAGGTACAACAATCACACAACATTCACTTCCCACAACCATAACATCTACAAAAAACAAAACAAAACACAAACTACATGCCCTCAGAATACTAACTGGCACTAGATTTGTACTAGAAAAAGAATCCCTCAATATCTTACATAAACATTTCATCTGCTCCACTTTCAACTATATCTTATATAAACATTTCAACTGCTCCACTTTCAACTAAGTTTCACCTCCTTGGTCTTCTATCCTCTTAAAAGCAAATACATCAAAACTGTAAACAACACAAAACAGTGTACTCAGAATAATCACTGGCTGCCTAGTAACTGCAGACACTCAAAACCTTCACAATAAAACAAAGATCCTCCAAATACAATTCCACCTCAAAATGCAAGTCACTTAATTCTGTGCAACACTACTACAACTCATCCACCCTAACCACTCTATAACTAAACATCACAAGTATAAAGAAAAAGCTTACCCCTACCTTACACTTCAATAGCCTCTACTCACCAATCCCTCCCCCAATTCCCCAACAAATGGAATACTGACAAAACATGTGCACACTGAAATAACCCAGCAAGCACTAAACATCTGAACTCCCAACTCAGTCTTAATCTCTAACCCACCAAACACACCCATCAGAAACCACAATCACAAGAAAAATATGAGTCACATTTTCCATTTACACTCTAGACTTCACCAAATACTACAAACACCAATTCAACATATCCAAGAACCTTCATTCCCATAAAGGAGACACCAAGCACTGCTTTGCAACTATCCTACACTTTCTGCACACAAACACACACACACACCATCACTACACTTTTCGACCAGTGGTACTAGCCAGTGGACATGGCCAGCTTCCTGAGTGCTTCAGGAACCTCGTAAGGATAGAAGGGACTCCTGAGCAGGGAGATAAGGTAAGGTTTACACACACACACATGTCTGTTCTTTTCTGCTTGAGTACAGTAGCATCAAAACAGATAACAGAGTCTTAGGAGAAAACACTGATGCTTGTTTCCTTTTTCTATTCCTTTCTTTGAAAAGTATTAAAGGAAGGGAGGATCTCTTGCTCCCCACTCCTGCTCCTCTTTATCGTCTTCTATGATATGCAGGAGATACCAGGGTACCATTCTTTTTCACCTTTCCCCATGGATTTATATCTCTATGCTCGATCACTGTTGCCCACGTTAGCAAGGTAACACCAGGAATGAAGGGAGAAAGGTTGCATCCACTCACTTCTATTCTCTAGCTCCCATGTGTTTTGCATCAAAACCACAGCTCCCTATCCATTACTACTGAGCTGTTCCTACAGCTCTCCATGCCTTCTGAGCTCCTCTTACAGCCCTACACCAGCTGAATTCCAATGCTGCATGCAAATATTTCACCTGGGCTCCACTATGGTCCATATTTCTCAATCAGTACCCTCCTGAATTCTCCACTATCCTCTGAGTCTTCCTCCATGGATCCATTACACTAAAGAATTCTCCACGAGAACCAGAGCAACTACTATACTTCACAGGGGTGTTCGGTGTTCAACACTGATTTTCACCAGTGTTCAGAGCAAAGTTCTCCAAAACTATGCCAACCAGAAGCACCAACAGTACCTATGCCTTTACATCACCTTCTAGATCCACCCATGAGGCTATGTATTACAAGGGGTGTGGGGACATTTCCACCCATCCACCTGCAAAGCTATGTCCTCACTCATGAAGTAATATGGACTGCAATATAACCAAAACAGTTGTGATCGAACGGAATGAACCATGTCTGCCTAAAAACGATGACTGGGGAACACTGAACAGTATACTAATTCACTAAATGGCTCTCAGCAGCCACAAAAACAGCTGCTTAAAACCAAAATGGCAGATCCATTCTCAGTATTATGACATTTTTAGAGGAACTTGTCATAAGTAGCTGTGTGTGTTTGAAAATTTCAGACTTTTATTGCCATGTTTTGTTTGCTTTATCCTGTTCTGCTGGTATAATAGTTTTATAAATAAATGTAAACATTTTTACAGTTTTGACCTCCAGTGATGGCCTATTGTCAAGGAACAAACTGCTGATTAATTTTGGAACTAATTTATCTACATTTTCATTTATCATATGGATAATCTTCATTGCTTCTGATGGTTGACAATAAGTCTGCTGCAAGAATGGTAACCACACCTGAGTCCTTACTATCCCTCGGAAACTGTTCTTTACCTTACTCACAACTTACTTCCACTTCTAGGATATATCTGCCACTTACCCTACATGCTGTTCGCTGCAGAAACACCATTTACTATAGTCACTCCATCACTACAAAAGGTTGGATGCTGCCTGCTGGCCTGACTGACCTGTATCTTGACATTGTCGACCCAGTTGCCATCCTCGCAGAGCTCAAAACTGTCTACACCCACAAACCAGTCGGGTGAGGGGACAATCTTGGCAATGAGTGATGCCTGCCAGCCAGAAAGGCACACAAGTCAACAATTAAAACACAACTAACAAAATAATCAATAAAACAGTAACTTCCTATCCACATTAACATCCTGTCACTTTAACCAGTAAAAAGTCCACAAAAAAACTGTGCATCATTTTTGGGGGGGAGGGGGGAGTGTCAGATTTCCACTAAAATAAGGAATAATAACTTTTACTTTTTATATTATCTTTTCAATATCAAATGAAGATACATTTTCTAGATCTGGCAGTACAACTGCTAAAAACAAGATAAAGTTAAAGAATAATTATATAAATACAAAAATGCAGAAAACAAGGAAAAAATATTCCCCCATATATGGTACACAAATTCAATTAACAGCTTGGATTATTATTCATTCATAAAATACGAATCTGAATACCAATATTCATCATATAATATCAGTACCTTATACTGTAAAAAAAGAGAAGGATTTTCTTAGAAAAATTAAAATCATCTGGTGCAACATGAGTTTTTTGCTTGGAATTCATTTTCATATTCTAAATTTACTACAAATTAAAATGATGCCAAAAGAAAAATCCAGTATCATATACATATGAAATAATCACATCTTAACTTAGTAAAAAAGATGGCTAACATCCTAAATCTAAACATAGATAATTGTAGCTAAATAAGAAATCTTTCACATCAGTCAAATGCAGTCTGCTCAAGAAGGATGCTCACATAACTATTTTCAGGAAAAGGAGTCAGACTCTACTTCTCATTTTTCAGTTGGTGGGCCACTCTGTTTTTGCAACAAATTTGACACATCATTCCACTGCTCATCCAAGAGCATAATCCCTCTCAATGGTGCTTGTTCATTGATTCATCTAAGAGAAGTCTGAAAGCAGTGCTGCTCCACAACAGGAACAAGAAACCCTCCATTCCTGTAGGTCATTCAGTGCACGTGAAAGAGTGCTATGAGAACATGCAGGTACTCGTAGATGCCATGAAATACATAAATAACAGCAGGAAAATAAGTGGGGACTCAAAGGATCGGCATGCTGATGGGAATGCAGTCAGGATTCACAAAATACTGCTGTTTTTCATGCCTCTGGGATAGTTGAGCAACTTCCTATGCATTAATGGTGTTGGACTGGCCTCAGCAAAGATCATATGAGCCAGGAAATTTAGTGTGTCAGGAATAGCCTCTGGTTGATCCACAATGTGTTCTTTCCCTGCTCCACGTAAAGCTTGGTCCCATGACGCAATTTGTGAAAACACTAGCCAAGAGAAACTGAAAGGATTCGAGTGTGTGGTGGAAAAAATTTCAAAGATCACTGGGGCAAATGAAAGAAGGCATCTTCGTCGGTCCACAGATAAAGGACTCCTGGAAGACCACAATTTCAGCACACATCTTGATGACTTGGAGCTAGAGGCATGGAACACTTTTGTGTGGAAATTTCTTGGGAAACATTAGATCTCAGATTTTGAAGGTGTGAAAAACCTCTGAAATCTATGTTGCTATGGGATGTAAGATATTGCTCAAGGTGCATTTTCCTCCATTCACATCTGGAAATTTAAGCAGAGAATCCTAGAGCAGTGTCTGATGAACAAGGAGAGCACTTCCATAGAACATCAGTGCAATGGAGCATCGATACCAGCCAGAGCTTCTGGAATGAAGGAATGTTTGCAGATTACAGGGACAAACCTGAGTCAGAGCACCATAAGAGGTCTAAAGCTCAGCACGTTTGGCTTGTGAAGATCGATGCACAGAATGTTTTTAGCTTGTCCTTCTGATAGTATCCATCTTTGTACACCTTCTATCTAAGAATACTGAATTTCTACATTTAAAATGTTTGAATGTATAAATCTTATCATTTTAGCTTTGACCATGTAATCATGTAGCTGCAGTTGAACTGAAGACGTATGTATCCGTAAAAAGAAAATGAGATGTGTTGTATTGAAATGGACAAAAAATTCGTAATCTGCATCGAATATTGGTCTAGAAAAGTTATCACATCACATCCCTGATGAGAAAAAAAAGTTCAATTTTGTTGATGTGTGTTATATGAGAGGGCACTGGTTAAGAGGGTGAAGACATGTACAGAACATCAGATTGGGGAGGAGCGGTGTGGTATCAGAAGTGTAGAGGATGTGTGGATCAGGTGTTTGCTTTGAAGAAAGTATGTGAGAAATACTTAGAAAAGCAAATGGATTTGTATGTAGCATTTTGGATCTGGAGGAAGGCATTATGATAGAGTTGTGCGCAGGAGGATGGATGTGCTGGAAATAGATGTTTGAGGACAATGTGTGGTGTGAGGTGGTTTGATCGAGTAAATAATGTAAAGGTAAGAGAGATGTGTGGAAATAAAAAGAGTGTGTTGAGAGAGCAGAAGAGGGTGTTTTGAAATGGTTTGGCACATGGAGAGAATGAGTGAGGAAAGATTGACCAAGAGGGTATATGTGTCAGAGGTGGAGGAACAGAGAAGGGTCAGGTGAGGATATTCCGTCTAAGACTCAATTCTCTGTTCTTAATGCTACCTCGCTAACGCGGGGAGACAGCGACAAAGCAAAATAATAAAATATATATTGCAGATGAACTTATTAATGGGGTGACTTGTTGAGTGGTTGGTAAGAACATTCAAAGTATGAATCATGGTGAAAAGCCTGAGGATTGCAGGAATGCATGTAAAGTGCCATTTGTAATGGCAAAGGGGATAAAGGTGAATGTTCAAACTACAGAGGCATAAGTTTGTTAAGTATACTTGGAAAATTACACTGGTCAACAACTAATTTTCATCACACATGGCTTGTGACATATTTGATGTACTTATAGATGCTGATTTCAAAAATGCAATCCGTTTTGCTTGTATCACGTCTACTTTTAATGAGAGACTTTGGCACTGGCCAAAAGACAAAGTTAAGCTCTTAGCATGTCATCTAAAAGCAAAAAGTCTGCTCAAGAAGGATGCTCACATAAACTTATTTAGGAAAAGGAGTCAGACTCTACTTCTCATTTTTCAGTTGGTGGGCCACTCTGTTTTTGCAACAAATTTGACACATCATTCCACTGCTCATCCAAGAGCATAATCCCTCTCAATGGTGCTTGTTCATTGATTCATCTAAGAGAAGTCTGAAAGCAGTGCTGCTCCACAACAGGAACAAGAAACCCTCCATTCCTGTAGGTCATTCAGTGCACGTGAAAGAGTGCTATGAGAACATGCAGGTACTCGTAGATGCCATGAAATACATAAATAACAGCAGGAAAATAAGTGGGGACTCAAAGGATCGGCATGCTGATGGGAATGCAGTCAGGATTCACAAAATACTGCTGTTTTTCATGCCTCTGGGATAGTTGATCAATTCAAGCATTAAATGGAGTTGGACTGGCCTCAGCAAAGATCATATGAGCCAGGAAATTTAGTGTGTCAGGAATAGCCTCTGGTTGATCCACAATGTGTTCTTTCCCTGCTCCACGTAAAGCTTGGTCCCATGACGCAATTTGTGAAAACACTAGCCAAGAGAAACTTGAAAGGGATATGGAGTGTGTGGTGGAAAAAATTTCAAAGATCACTGAGGGCAAATTGAAAGAAGGCAATCTTCGTCCGGCTCCACAGATAAAGGACTCCTGGAAGACCACAATTTCAGCACACATCTTGATGACTTGGAGCTAGAGGCATGGAACACTTTTGTGTGGAAATTTCTTGGGAAACATTAGATCTCAGATTTTGAAGGTGTGAAAAACCTCTGAAATCTATGTTGCTATGGGATGTAAGATATTGCTCAAGGTGCATTTTCCTCCATTCACATCTGGAAATTTAAGCAGAGAATCCTAGAGCAGTGTCTGATGAACAAGGAGAGCACTTCCATAGAACATCAGTGCAATGGAGCATCGATACCAGCCAGAGCTTCTGGAATGAAGGAATGTTTGCAGATTACAGGGACAAACCTGAGTCAGAGCACCATAAGAGGTCTAAAGCTCAGCACGTTTGGCTTGTGAAGATCGATGCCACAAGAATGTTTTTAGCTTGTCCTTCTGGTTAGTATCATCTTTGTACACCTTCTATCTAAGAATACTGAATTTCTACATTTAAAATGTTTGAATGTATAAATCTTATCATTTTAGCTTTGACCATGTAATCATGTAGCTGCAGTTGAACTGAAGACGTATGTATCCGTAAAAAGAAAATGAGATGTGTTGTATTGAAATGGACAAAAAATTCGTAATCTGCATCGAATATTGGTCTTAGAAAGTTATCACATCACATCCCTGATGAGAAAAAAAAGTTCAATTTTGTTGATGTGTGTTATATGAGAGGGCACTGGTTAAGAGGGTGAAGACATGTACAGAGCATCAGATTGGGGAAGAGCAGTGTGGTTTCAGAAGTGGTAGAGGATGTGTGGATCAGGTGTTTGCTTTGAAGAAAGTATGTGAGAAATACTTAGAAAAGCAAATGGATTTGTATGTAGCATTTATGGATCTGGAGAAGGCATATGATAGAGTTGTTAGAGATGCTCTGTGGAAGGTATTAAGAATATATGGTGTGGGAGGCAAGTTGTTAGAAGCAGTGAAAAGTTTTTATCAACGATGTAAGGCATGTGTACGTGTAGGAAGAGAGGAAAGTGATTGGTTCTCAGTGAATGTAGGTTTGCGGCAGGGGTGTGTGATGTCTCCATGGTTGTTTAATTTGTTTATGGATGGGGTTGTTAGGGAGGTGAATGCAAGAGTTTTGGAAAGAGGGGCAAGTATGAAGTCTGTTGGGGATGAGAGAGCTTCGGAAGTGAGTCAGTTGTTGTTCGGTGATGATATAGCGCTGGTGGCTGATTCATGTGAGAAACTGCAGAAGCTGGTGACTGAGTTTGGTAAAGTGTGTGAAAGAAGAAAGTTAAGAGTAAATGTGAATAAGAGCAAGGTTATTAGGTACAGTAGGGTTGAGGGTCAAGTCAACTGGGAGGTAAGTTTGAATGGAGAAAAACTGGAGGAAGTAAAGTGTTTTAGATATCTGGGAGTGGATCTGGCAGCAGATGGAACCATGGAAGTGGAAGTGGATCATAGGGTGGGGGAGGGGGCGAAAATCCTGGGAGCCTTGAAGAATGTGTGGAAGGCGAGAACATTATCTCGGAAAGCAAAAATGAGTATGTTTGAAGGAATAGTGGTTCCAACAATGTTGTATGGTTGCGAGGCGTGGGCTATGGATAGAGTTGTGCGCAGGAGGATGGATGTGCTGGAAATGAGATGTTTGAGGACAATGTGTGGTGTGAGGTGGTTTGATCGAGTAAATAATGTAAAGGTAAGAGAGATGTGTGGAAATAAAAAGAGTGTGGTTGAGAGAGCAGAAGAGGGTGTTTTGAAATGGTTTGGGCACATGGAGAGAATGAGTGAGGAAAGATTGACCAAGAGGGTATATGTGTCAGAGGTGGAGGGAACGAGGAGAAGTGGGAGACCAAATTGGAGGTGGAAAGATGGAGTGAAAAAGATTTTGTGTGATCGGGGCCTGAACATGCAGGAGGGTGAAAGGCGTGCAAGGAATAGAGTGAATTGGAACGATGTGGTATACCGGGGTCGACGTGCTGTCAATGGATTGAACCAGGGCATGTGAAGCGTCTGGGGTAAACCATGGAAAGTTCTGTGGGGCCTGGATGTGGAAAGGGAGCTGTGGTTTCGGTGCATTATTACATGACAGCTAGAGACTGAGTGTGAATGAATGGGGCCTTTGGTGTCTTTTCCTAGCGCTACCTCGCACACATGAGGGGGGAGGGGGTTGTTATTCCATGTGTGGCAAGGTGGCGATGGGAACACATGAAGGCAGACAGTATGAATTATGTACATGTGTATATATGTATATGTCTGTGTGTGTATATATATGTGTACATTGAGGTGTATAGGTATGTATATTTGCGTGTGGACGTGTATGTGTATACATGTGTATGTGGGCGGGTTGGGCCATTCTTTCATCTGTTTCCTTGCGCTACCTCGCTAACGCGGGAGACAGCGACAAAGCAAAATAATAAAATATATATTGCAGATGAACTTATTAATGGGGTGACTTGTTGAGTGGTTGGTAAGAACATTCAAAGTATGAATCATGGTGAAAAGCCTGAGGATTGCAGGAATGCATGTATAGTGCCATTATGTAATGGCAAAGGGGATAAAGGTGAATGTTCAAACTACAGAGGCATAAGTTTGTTAAGTATACTTGGAAAATTACACTGGTCAACAACTAATTTTCATCACACATGGCTTGTGACATATTTGATGTACTTATAGATGCTGATTTCAAAAATGCAATCCGTTTTCTTGTATCACGTCTACTTTTAATGAGAGACTTGGCACTGCCAAAAGACAAAGTTAAGCTCTTAGCATGTCATCTAAAAGCAAAAAGTCTGCTCAAGAAGGATGCTCACATAACTTATTTCAGGAAAAGGAGTCAGACTCTTACTTCTCATTTTTCAGTTGGTGGGCCACTCTGTTTTTGCAACAAATTTGACACATCATTCCACTGCTCATCCAAGAGCATAATCCCTCTCAATGGTGCTTGTTCATTGATTCATCTAAGAGAAGTCTGAAAGCAGTGCTGCTCCACAACAGGAACAAGAAACCCTCCATTCCTGTAGGTCATTCAGTGCACGTGAAAGAGTGCTATGAGAACATGCAGGTACTCGTAGATGCCATGAAATACATAAATAACAGCAGGAAAATAAGTGGGGACTCAAAGGATCGGCATGCTGATGGGAATGCAGTCAGGATTCACAAAATACTGCTGTTTTTCATGCCTCTGGGATAGTTGAGCAACTTCCAAGCATTAAATGGAGTTGGACTGGCCTCAGCAAAGATCATATGAGCCAGGAATTTAGTGTGTCCAGGAATAGCCTCTGGTTGATCCACAATGTGTTCTTTCCCTGCTCCACGTAAAGCTTGGTCCCATGACGCAATTTGTGAAAACACTAGCCAAGAGAAACTTGAAAGGATTCGAGTGTGTGGTGGAAAAAATTTCAAAGATCACTGAGGGCAAATTGAAAGAAGGCATCTTCGTCGGTCCACAGATAAAGGGACTCCTGGAAGACCACAATTTCAGCACACATCTTGATGACTTGGAGCTAGAGGCATGGAACACTTTTGTGTGGAAATTTCTTGGGAAACATTAGATCTCCAGATTTTGAAGGTGTGAAAAACCTCTGAAATCTATGTTGCTATGGGATGTAAGATATTGCTCAAGGTGCATTTCCTCCATTCACATCTGGAAATTTAAGCAGAGAATCCTAGAGCAGTGTCTGATGAACAAGGAGAGCACTTCCATAGGAACATCAGTGCAATGGAGCATCGATACCAGCCAGAGCTTCTGGAATGAAGGAATGTTTGCAGATTACAGGGACAAACCTGAGTCAGAGCACCATAAGAGGTCTAAAGCTCAGCACGTTTGGCTTGTGAAGATCGATGCCACAGAATGTTTTTAGCTTGTCCTTCTGGATAGTATCATCTTTGTACACCTTCTATCTAAGAATACTGAATTTCTACATTAAAATGTTTGAACTGGTATAAATCTTATCATTTTAGCTTTGACCATGTATCATGTAGCTGCAGTTGAACTGAAGACGTATGTATCCGTAAAAAGAAAATGAGATGTGTTGTATTGAAATGGACAAAAAATTCGTAATCTGCATCGAATATTGGTCTAGAAAAGTTATCACATCACATCCCTGATGAGAAAAAAAAGTTCAATTTTGTTGATGAGTGTTATATGAGAGGGCACTGGTTAAGAGGGTGAAGACATGTACAGAACATCAGATTGGGGAGGAGCGGTGTGGTATCAGAAGTGTAGAGGATGTGTGGATCAGGTGTTTGCTTTGAAGAATGTGTGTGAAAAATACTTAGGAAAACAGATGGATTTGTATGTGGCATTTACGGATCTGGAGAAGGCATAGAATAGGCATGATAGAGATGCTTTGTGGAAAGTTTTAAGAATACATGATGTGGGAGATAAGCTGCTAGATACCGAGAAGTTTTATCAAGGATGCATGGCATCTGTATGAGTAGGAAGAAGGAGAGTGATTGGTTCCCAGTGAAGCTTGGTCTGCGGCAAAGGTTGTGAGATGTCACTATGGATGTTTAATTTGTTTATGGATGGGGTGGTGAGGGAGGTAAATGCAAGAGTTTGGAAGAGAGGGGTGAGTATGCAGTCTGTGGGGGGATGAGAGGGTCTGGGAAGTGAATAAATTGTTGGTTGCCAAAGATACAGCACTGGTGGCTAAATCGAGTGAACAACTGTAGAAGTTGGTGAGTGAGTCTGGAAGAGTGTGTGAAAGGAGATAGTTGCGAGTAAATGTAAATAAGAATACGGTTATAAAGTTCACTATGGTGGAGGGACAAGTTAGTTGGGATGTAAGTATGAATGGAGAAACAGCAGAAGTCAAGTGTTTTAGATATCTGGCAGTGTACCTGGCAGCGAATGGAACCATGGAAATGGAAGTGAGTGGTAGGGTGGGGGAGGGTGCGAAGGTTCTGGGAGCGATGAAGAATGTGTGGAGCAAGAGAATATTTCAGAGAGCGAAAATTGGTATGTTTAAAGGAATAGTAGCTCCAACAGTGTTATATGATTGTGAGGAATGGGCTATAGAAAATTTGTATGGAGGAGGGAGGATGTATTGGAGGAGGGTGCGAAGGTTCTGGGAGTGATGAAGAACATGTGGAGCAAGAGAATGTTATTTCAGAGAGCGAAAATTGGTATGTTTAAAGGAATAGTAGCTCCAACAGTGTTATATGGTTGCAAGGCATGGGCTATAGAAAATGTGTATGGAGGAGGGAGGATGTATTGGAAATGAAATGTTTGAGGACAAAATGTGGTGTGAGATGTTTTGATTGAATTAGTAATGAAAGGGTAAGAGAGATGTGTGGTAAAAGAGTGTGGGTGAAAGAGCAAAAGAGGGTGTGTTGATATGGTCTGGACATATGTACACATGTACATATTCATAATTGTTTGCCTTTATCCATTCTTGGTGCTACTCCATCACACAGGAAACAGCATTGTTACCTCCTGCTTCAGCAAGGTAGCACCAGGAAAACAGACAAAAAAAGGCACATTTGTTCACACTCAGTGCAATGCACCAAAACCACATCTTCCTAACCATATCCAGGCCCCACAGACCTTTCCATGGTTTACCCCAGATGCTTCACATGCCCTGGTTCAGTCCACTGACAGCACATCTACCCTGGTATACCACATTGTTCCAATTCACTCTATTCCTTGCATGCCTCTCACCCTCCGGTATGTTCAGGTCCTGATCACTCAAAATCTTTTTCACTCTGTCCTTCCACCTCCAGTTTGGTCTCCCGCTTCTCCTTTTTCTCTCTACCTCTGACACATATATCCTCTTTGTCAATCTTTCCTCACTCATTCTCCCCATATGTCCAAACCACTCCAACACACCCTCTTTTGCTCTCTCAACTAAACTCTTTCTGTTTCCACACATCTCTCTTACCCTTTCATTATTTAATGAAACCAACCTGACAACACATCTTGTCCTCAAACATATCATTTCCAACACATCCACCCCACTCTGTACAACCTTTTCTATAGCCCACGCCTTGCAACCATATAACATTGCTGGAACTACTATTCCTTCAAGCATACCCATTTTTGCTCTTCGAGACAACATTCACTCCTTCCACACATTCTTCATCGCTCCTAGAACCTTCGCCCCCTCCCCCATCCTATGACTCTTCCTCTTCCATGGTTTCATCTGCTGCTAAGTCCACTCCCAGACATCTAAAACACTTCACTTCCTCCAATTTTTCTCCATTCAAACTTAAATCCAAATCAACCTGTCCCTCAACCCTAATGGACCTAATAACCTTGCTCTTATTCTCATTTACTCTCAGCTTTCTCCTGTCATATACTTTTCTAAACCTAGTCACCAACTTCTCCAGTTTCTCCCTCGAATCAGCCACGAGCTGTATCGTCAGCGAACAACAACAGACTCACTTCCCAGGCCCTTTCATCCCTAACAGACTGCATATTTGCCCCTATGTCCAAAACTTGCATTTACCTCCCTAACCATCCCATCCATAAACAAATTAACCAAGGGGGGAACTCGCACACCCCTGCTGCAGACAGTCATTCACTGGGAAGCAATCACTCTCCTCTCTTCCTACTCATACACATGTCTTACACCATTGGTAAAAACTTTTCACTGCTTCTAGCAACTTAACTCTAGTGGCGTATCTATGGTACAGCAGATAGGGTAGAAGCCCTGGGCACCACTTGAAGGGGGGGGGGGGGGCACTCAACAGGTTTGTTTTTTAACATATGCTACCTGATTGACATTTTTTAACGGTTTCGTTTTGAGATATAAAAAAGAAACTCACCTACTTTTCAACTATTGTAATATTTTGCTACTATCAGTTACATTATCGTTTCTACGTTAAAATTTTGGTCAAATAAGTCTAACTTTCAGTCTTTAGAGTTTATATAAATTTAAGTTTAGCCTAACTCTTCAAAAGTTTATAATTACACTGCATATATTTTTATATACATCCACTGTATGTACATTTATAATCATGCTAGGAGCGCAATTTCAGTGCTTACCATAGGCGCTATTTCCCCTTGATACGCCCCTGAATAGTTAAGGGTATTTTTCAGCTCAAAATACTTTTTGTTTCAAAACTAAAAGAAAAGATATTCAAATACTTTTATACTTGAAATAATCATGTTAAATATATCATAATGCTCTCATTTACTGACAGATACTCATTAAATACTTTTCACCTATAGTAATATTTTGCTACTATCAGTTGCATTACCGCTTCTATGTTACAATTTTGATCAAATAAACCTTTAACTTTAAGAGTTTATATAAAGTTAAGTTTGGTCTAACTCTTCAACAGTTTATAATCTATTTATCTATTTATTTTACTTTGTCGCTGTCTCCTGCATTAGCGAGGTAGCACAAGGAAACAGACGAAAGAATGGCCCAACCCACCCACATACACATGTACATACATACACGTCCACACACGCAAATATGCATACCTATACATCTCAACGTATACATATATATGCACACAGACATATACATATATACACATGTACATAATTCATACTGTCTGCCTTTATTCATTCCCATCGCCACCCCGCCACACATGAAATAAAAACTCCCTTCCCCCTCATGTGTGCGAGGTAGTGCTAGGAAAAGACAACAAAGGCCACATTCATTCGCACTCAGTCTCTAGCTGTCATGTAATAATGCACCGAAACCACAGCTCCTTTTCCATATCCAGGCCCCACAGAACTTTCCATGGTTTACCCCAGACGCTTCACATGCCCTGGTTCAATCCATCGACAGCAGGTCAACCCCGGTATACCACATCGTTCCAATTCACTCTATTCCTTGCACACCTTCCACCCTCCTGTATGTTTAGGCCCCGATCACTCAAAATCTTTTTCACTCCATCTTTCCACCTCCAATTTGGTTTCCCGCTTCCCCTCATTCCCTCCATGTCAGACACATACATCCTCTTGGTCAGTCTTTCCTCACTCATTCTCTCCATATGACCAAACCATTTCAAAACACCCCCTTCTGCTCTCTCAACCACACCCTTTTTATTACCACACATCTCTCTTACCCTTTTATTACTTAATCAAACCACCTCACACTACTTATTGTCCTCAAACATCTCATTTCCAGCACATCTACCCTCCTCCGCACAACTCTATCTATAGCCCATGCCTCACAACCATATAACATTGTTGGAACCACTATTCCTTCAAAACATACCCATTTTTGCTTTCTTCAGTGCTCCCAGAACTTTCGCCCCCTCCCCTACCCTATGATTCACTTCCGCTTCCATGGTTCCATCCGCTACCAAATCCACTCCCACATATCTAAAGCACTTCACTTCCTCCAGTTTTTCTCCATTCAAACTTACCTCCAATTGACTTGTCCCTCAATCCTACTGTATACCTAATAACCTTGCTCTTATTCACATTTACTCTCAGCTTTCTTCTTTCACACACTTTACCAAACTCAGTCACCAGCTTCTGCAGTTTCTCACATGAATCAGCCACCAGGGCTGTATCATCAGCGAACAACAACTGACTCACTTCCCAAGCTCTCTCATCCACAACAGACTGCATACTTGCCCTTCTTTCCAAAACTCTTGCATTCACCTCCCTAACAACCCAATCCATAAACAAATTAAACAACCATGGAGAGACATCACACACCCCTACCGCAAACCTACATTCACTAAGAACCAATCACTTTCCTCTCTTCCTACACGTACATATGCCTTACATCCTCGATAAAAACTTTTCAATGCTTCTAATAACTTGCCTCCCGCACCATATATTCTTAATACCTTCCAAAAAGCATCTCTATCAACTCTATCATATGCCTTCTCCAGATCCATAAATGCTACATACAAATCCATTTGCTTTTCTAAGTATTTCTCACATACATTCTTCAAAGCAAACACCTGATCCACTCATCCTCTACCACTTCTGAAACCACACTGCTCTTCCCTAATCTGATGCTCTGTAAATGCCTTCACCCTCTCAATCAATACCCTCCCATATAATTTCCTAGGAATACTCAACAAACTTATACCTCTGTAATTTGAGCACTCACTTTTATCCCCTTTGCCTTTGTAAATGGCACTATGCAAGCATTCCGCCAATCCTCAGGCACCTCACCATGAGTCATACATACATTAAATAACCTTACCAACCAGTCAACAGTACAGTCACCCCCTTTTTTAATAAATTCCACTGCAATACCATCAAAACCCGCTGCCTTGCTGGCTTTCATCTTCAGCAAAGCTTTTACTACCTCTTTGTTTACCTAATCATTGAACATTCTCCCTAACCCTCTCACTTTGCACACCACCTTGGCCAAAACACCCTATATCTGCCACTCCATCATCAAACACATTCAACAACCCTTCAAAATACTCACTCCATCTCCTTCTCACATTACCACTACTCCCCATTAGCCCCCTTTCACTGAAGTTCCCATTGATTCCCTTGTCTTACGCACATTATTTACCTCCTTCCAAAACATCTTTTTATTCTCCCTCAAATTTAATGATACTCTCTCACCCCAACTCTCATTTGCCCTATTTTTCACCTGTTGCATCTTTCTCTTGACCTCCTGTCTCTTTCTTTTATACATCTCCCACTCATTTGCATTATTTCCCTGTAAAAATTGCCCAAATGCCTGTCTTCTCTTTCACTAACAATCTTACTTCTTCATCCCACCACTCACTATCCTTTCTAATCTGCCCACCTCCCAAGCTTCTCATGCCACAAGCATCTTTTGCGCAAGCCATCACTGCTTCCCTAAATACATCCCATTCCTCCCCCACTTCCCTTATGTCCTTTGTTCTCACCTTTTTCCATTCTGTACTCAGTCTCTCCTGGTACTTCCTCACACAAGTCTCCTTCCCAAGCTCACTTACTCTCACCACTCTCTTCACCCCAACATTCTCTCTTCTTTTCTGAAAATCTCTGCAAATCTTAACCTTTGCCTCCACAAGATAATGATCAGACATCCCTCCAGTTGCACCTCTCAGCACATTAACATCCAAAAGTCTCTCTTTGGCACGCCTATCAATTAACACGTAATCCAATAACACCCTCTGGCTATCTCTCCTACTTACATACATATATTTATGTATATCTATCTTTTTAAACCAGGTATTCCCAATCATCAGTCCTTTTTCAGCACATAAATCTACAAGCTCTTCACCATTTCCATTTACGACACTGAACACCCCATGTACACCAATTATTTCCTCAACTTCCACATTACTCACCTTTGCATTCAAATCACCCATCACCCAGTCTCGTGCATCAAAACTACTAACACACTCACTCAGCTGCTCCCAAAACACTTGCCTCTCATGATCTTTCTTCTCATGCCCAGGTGCATATGCACCAATAATCACCCATCTCTCTCCATCCACTTTCAGTTTTACCCATATCAATCTAGGTTTACTTTCTTACACTCTATCGCATACTCCCACCACTCCTGTTTCAGGAGTAGTGCTACTCCTTCCCTTGCTCTTGTCCTCTCACTAACCCCTGACTTTACTCCCAAGACATTCCCAAACCACTCTTCTCCTTTACCCTCGAGCTTCGTTTCACTCAGAGCCAAAACATCCAGGTTCCTTTCCTCAAACATACTACCTATCTCTCCTTTTTTCTCATCTTGGTTACATCCACACACATTTAGACACCCCAATCTGAGCCTTCAAGGAGGATGAGCACTCCCCACATGACTCCTTCTGTTTCCCCTTTTAGAAAGTTAAAATACAAGGATGGGAGGGTTTCCAGCTCCCCCGCTCCCATCCCCTTTAGTCACCTTCTACGACATGTGAGGAATGCGTGGGAAGTATTCTTTCTCCCCTATCCCCAGGGATAAGTTTATAATTACACAGTATATATATTTTTATATACATCCACTGTATGTACATTTTTAATCAAGCCAGGGGTGCAATTTCAGTGTTTGCCATAGAAGCTATTTCCCCAAGATACACCCCTGCTTACCTCCCACACAATATACTTTTAAGACCTTCCACAAAGCTTCTCTATCAACACTGTCAAATGCCTTCTCCAGATCCATAAATGCTACGTACAAACCCATCTGTTTTTCTAAGTATTTCTCACACACATTCTTCAAAGCAAACACCTGATCCACACATCCTCTACCACTTCTGAAACCACACTGCTCCTCCCCAGTCTCATGCTCTGTACATGTCTTCATCCTCTCAATACCCTCCTATACAATTTCCCAGGAATACCAAACAAACTTATGCCTCTATAGTTTGAACACTCACCTCTATCCCCATTGCCTTTGTACAATGGCACCATGCATGCATTCTGCCAATCCTCAGGCACTTCATCATGATCCATATATACAATGAATATCCTTACAACTAATCAACAATACAGTCATCTCTTTTTTTAACAAATTCTACTGCCATATCATCCAAACCTGCCGCCTTGCCGGATTTCATATTCCGCAAAGCTTCCCTCTTAACCAAACCATTCTCCCTGACCCTCTCACTTAGCACACCACAAAACACAGTACATCTGCCACTCTATCATCAATTACATTCAACAAACCTTCAAAATACTCAGTCCATCTCCTCACTTCATCACTACATGTTATTACATCCCTCCCTTGCCCCCTTCACTGATGTTCCCATTTGTTCTCTTGTCTTACGCATATTATTAGCCTCCTTCCAACACATCTTTTTATTCTCCATAAAGTTTAATGATACTCTCTCACCCCAACTCTCATTTGCTCTCTTTTTCAACTCTAGCACCTTTCTCTTGACCACCTGCTGCTTTCTTTTATACATCTCCCAGTCATTTACACTCCTTCCTTACAAGTATCGTCCAAATGCCTCTCTTTTCTCTTTCACTAAGAACTTTACTTCTTCATCCCACCACTCACTACCCTTTCTAAACTGCCCATCTCCCACCTTCCTCTTTTGTACAACCCATCACTGCTTCCGTAAATACATCCCAATCCTCACACACACCCCTCACATCATTTGCTCTCACCTTTTGCCATTCTACACTCAATCTCACCTGGTACTTCCTCATACAAGTCTCCTTTCCAAGCTCACTTACTCTCAACACTCTCTTCTCCTTAACATTCTCTCTTCTTTTTTGAAAATCTCTACAAATCTTCACCTTGCCTCCATAGATCAGCAATGGGCCACGGTGGAGGTGCAGATCGTTAGTAGGCCAGGGTAGTGGTATAGATCAGCAGTGGGCCAGGGTAGGGGTACAGATCAATAGTGGGTCAGGGTAGTGGTACAGATCAGCAGTGGGCCAGGGTAGGGGTACAGCTCAGCAGTGGGCCAGAGTAGGGGTACAGCTCAGCAGTGAGTCAGGGTAGGGGTACAGCTCAGCAGTGGGGCCAGGGTAGGGGTACAGATCAGCAGTGGGCCAGGATAGGGGTACAGCTCAGCAGTGGGCCAGGGTAGGGGTACAGATCAGCAGTGGGCTAGGGGAGTGGTACAGATCAGCAGTGGGTCAGGGTAGGGGTACAGATCAGCAGTGGGCCAGAGTAGGGATATAGATCAGCTGTGGGCCAGGGTAGGGGTACAGATCAGCAGTGGGGCAGGGCTAAAGTGCAAGTCAGCAGTTGGGCAAACCAGGTGGAGCAGGCCAGGTGTATGGGTCAGCAGTGGAGCCGGCTAGGTGTATAGGTCAGCTGTGGAGAAAGCCAGGTGTAAAGGTTAGCAGTTGATAAGGCAAGGTGTATAGGTCAGCAGTGGATAAGGCAAGAAGTATAGGTCAGCAGTGGATAAGGCGAGGTGTATAGGTCAGTGGTGGATAAGGGGAGGTGTATAGGTCAGCAGTGAAGGCCAGGTGTAAAGGTCAGCAGAGGGGCAGGGTAAGGTACAGGTTAGCAGGGGGTAAGGAATGAGTGAGAAAGGTCAGCAAAGATACAGGATAAGCACAAAGTGGAGCACCTACCTGGGCATGTTGGTCGATCAGGTCACTGCGTCCCGTCTCAACGAAGGTCTTGACGGCTGTGTCGGCTACCTCCCCAGCACGGAACAGTACATACCTCTGGTCATGGCTCATCCCTGCCAGACACAGACATAATGTTAGATCACTGCTCTAGGGCCATCCCTGCCAGACACAGACATGGTGTTAGATCACTGCTCTAGGGCCATCCCTGCCAGGCACAGACACGGTGTTAGATCAATGCTCTAGAGCCACCAAAGCCAGACACAGACATGGGGCTAGATCACTGCTCTGGGGCCATCCTTGCCAAACACAGACACTGTTAAATCACTGCTCTAGGGTCATCCATGCCAGACACAGTCATGGGGTTAGATCATTGCTCTAGGGCCATCCCTGCCAGACACAGTCCTGGGGTTAGATCACTGCTCTAGGGCCATCCCTGACAGACACAGTCATGGGGTTAGATCACTGCTCTAGAGCCATCCCTGCCAGACACAGACATGGTGTTAGATCACTGCTATAGGGCCATCCTTGCTAGACACAGACACGGTGTTAGATCACTGCTCTAGGGGCCATCCCTGCCAGACACAGACATGGGGTTAGATTACTGCTCTAGGGCCATCAAAGCCCGACACAGACACTGTGTTAAATCACTTCTCTAGGGCCATCCCTGCCAGACACAGACAGTTAAATCACTGCTCTGGAGCCATCCCTGCCAGACACAGTCATGAAGTTAGATCACTGTACTAGGGCCATCGCACTAGACACAGACATGGGTTAGATCACTGCTCTAGGGCCATCCCTGCCAGACACAGACATGGGATTAGGTCACTAGTCCTGGTGATGGGGTAAGGGTGAAGTTAAGTCAATTAAAGGAGAAGAAAGGGTCAGGTTAAGAGAGGACTGAGTTAATATGCTATATCATGAACGTGTATGGTGAAGTGGGGGTTGTCATGTACGGAGAAGCAGATTAGCTGGGGATTAGCAAGTACAGAGAAGCAAATTAGGTGGGAGTAAATCAGTGAAGCAGATTAGGTGGGAGTAAATCAGTGAAGCAGATTAGTGGGGGTAAATCAACATGGAGAAGCACATTATATGGGGATAAATCAGCACAGAAAAGCAGGTGCAAGTAAATTAGTAAGGAGAAGCATGGACATGGAAATTAATCAAAATGAATAAGCAAGTGGCAGTCAATTAGTTTGGAGACGCAGATAATTAGAATTAATTAGCGAAGAGCCAATAGGGGGTTAACTTGTTTGGAAAAGCGTGTAATTTGGGATTTAAGTACTACGTAAAAGCAAGTAAAGCTGGGGTTAATCACTACAGAGTGGGTGAACAGAGGATGATCATCATTATGAAGAAGAAACTAACGGAGAAGCAGGCAATTCAGGGATAATTGGTATGAAGAAGTGGGTAAAGTCGGGAATCAATTAACATGTAAGAACAAGTAAGTCAGATGTCTAATATTAAGGAGAAACAGGTCAATGAGACGACAATCAATAGGAAGAAAAAGGGTAAATTGTAGCTCCCACCACAGTCAGGTACCTCTTTATGAAGCACCTGTTGTGAACACCACGAACATTGTATCTATGCAATCGTTGGGGTATGAAGCACCTCCAGCAGCAACAATACACAGAGTACATCCCAGCAGCACAATACACAGAGCACATCCCAGCAGCACAACACACAGAGCCCACCTCCAGCAGCACAACACAAAGAACCCACCTCCAGCAGCACAATACACAGAGCCCACCTCCAGCAGCACAATACACAGAGCCCATCTCCAGCAGCAACAATACACAGAGCCCACCTCCAGCAGCACAATACACAGAGCCCACCTCCAGCAGCAACAATATACAGAGCCCACCTCCAGCAGCACAATACACAGAGCCCATCTCCAGCAGCAACAATACACAGAGCCCACCTCCAGCAGCACAATACACAGAGCACATCCCAGCAGCACAATACACAGAGCCTACCTCCAGCAGCACAATACACAGAGCCCACCTCCAGCAGCACAATACTAAGAGCCCACCTCCAGCAGCACAATACACAGGGCCCATCTCCAGCAGCAGCAATACACAGAGCCCACCTCCAGCAGCACAATACACAGAGCCCACCTCCAGCAGCACAATACTAAGAGCCCACCTCCAGCAGCACAATACACAGAGCCCACCTCCAGCAGCACAATACTAAGAGCCCACCTCCAGCAGCACAATACACAGAGCCCATCTCCAGCAGCACAATACACAGAGCCCACCTCCAGCAGCACAATACTAAGAGCCCACCTCCAGCAGCACAATACACAGAGCCCATCTCCAGCAGCACAATACACAGAGCCCACCTCCAGCAGCACAATACTAAGAGCCCACCTCCAGCAGCACAATACACAGAGCCCACCTCCAGCAGCACAATACTAAGAGCCCACCTCCAGCAGCACAATACACAGAGCCCACCTCCAGCAGCACAATACACAGAGCCCATCTCCAGCAGCAACAATACACAGAGCCGACCTCCAGCAGCACAACACAAAGAACCCACCTCCAGCAGCACAATACACAGAGCCCACCTCCAGCAGCACAATACACAGAGCCCACCTCCAGCAGCACAATACACAGAGCCCATCTCCAGCAGCAACAATACACAGAGCCGACCTCCAGCAGCACAATACACAGAGCACACCTCCAGCAGCACAATACACAGGGCCCATCTCCAGCAGCAACAATACACAGAGCCGACCTCCAGCAGCACAACACAAAGAACCCACCTCCAGCAGCACAATACTAAGAGCCCACCTCCAGCAGCACAATACACAGAGCCCACCTCCAGCAGCACAATACACAGAGCCCACCTCCAGCAGCACAATACACAGAGCCCACCTCCAGCAGCACAACACACTGATGCATCCCAACCTGCTCCACACTACACTATACTGATGCATCCCAACCTGCTCCAGAATACCTTCCATCCTGCTCTACACTGCACTGACCGCTTCATGCCAAACTACTACACACTACACTGCACTTGTACGTTCTAAGGTTGTCAGAGCCAGAGTACTTTCCAGTCTTACCAAACAACTCGCACTGGGCCATGTAATGCTGGTTCATATTCCATCTTCTCTAAGAGTAGCGATAAGTTGACAGAGCAGGGGTAGAGCAGCAGTAAGTGGACACAGCAGGGGTAGAGCAGCAGTAAGTGGACACAGCAGGGGTAGAGCAGCAGTAAGTGACACAGCAGGGGTAGAGCAGCAGTAAGTGACACAGCAGGGGGAGAGCAGCAGTAAGTGACACAGCAAGGGTAGAGCAGCAGTAAGTGGACACAGCAGGGGTAGAGCAGCAGTAAGTGACACAGCACGGGTAGAGCAGCAGTAAGTGACACAGCAGGGGTAGAGCAGCAGTAAGTGACACAGCAGGGGTAGAGCAGCAGTAAGCGGACACAGCAGGGGTAGAGCAGCAGTAAGTGGACACAGCCGGGGTAGAGCAGCAGTAAGTGGACACAGCCGGGGTAGAGCAGCAGTAAGTGGACACAGCAGGGGTAGAGCAGCAGTAAGTGACACAGCAGGGGTAGAGCAGCAGTAAGTGACACAGCAGGGGTAGAGCAGCAGTAAGTGGACACAGCAGGGGTAGAGCAGCAGTAAGTGGACACAGCAGGGGTAGGGCAGCAGTAAGTGGACACAGCAGGGGTAGGGCAGCAGTAAGTGGACACAGCAGGGGTAGAGCAGCAGTAAGTGGACACAACAGAGGTAGAGCAGCAGTAAGTGGACACAGCAGGGGTAGAGCAGCAGTAAGTGGACACATCAGGGGTAGGGCAGCAGTAAGTGACACAGCAGGGGTAGAACAGCAGTAAGAGGACACAGCAGGGGTAGAGCAGCAGTAAGTGACACAGCAGGGGTAGGGCAGCAGTAAGTGGACACAGCAGGGGTAGAGCAGCAGTAAGTGACACAGCAGGGGTAGAACAGCAGTAAGAGGACACAGCAGGGGTAAAGCAGCAGTAAGTGACACAGCAGGAGTAGGGCAGCAGTAAGTGGACACAGCAGGGGTAGGGCAGCAGTAAGTGGACACAGCAAGGGTAGAGCAGCAGTAAGTGGACACAACAGGGGTAGAGCAGCAGTAAGTGGACACAGCAGGGGTAGAGCAGCAGTAAGTGGACACATCAGGGGTAGGGCAGCAGTAAGTGACACAGCAGGGGTAGGGCAGCAGTAAGTGGACACAGCAAGGGTAGGGCAGCAGTACGTGACACAGCAGGGGTAGAGCAGCAGTGACACAGCAGGGGTAGAACAGCAGTAAGTGACACAGCAGGGGTAGAGCAGCAGTAAGTGACACAGCAGGGGTAGGGCAGCAGTAAGTGACACAGCAGGGGTAGAGCAGCAGTAAGTGGACAGAGCAGGGGTAGAGCAGCAGCAGTGACACAGCAGGGGTAGGGCAGCAGTAAGTGGACACAGCAAGGGTAGGGCAGCAGTACGTGACACAGCAGGGGTAGAGCAGCAGTAAGTGGACACAGCAGGGGTAAAGCAGCAGTAAGTGGACACAGCAGGGGTAAAGCAGCAGTAAGTGACACAGCAGGGGTAGAACAGCAGTAAGTAGACACAGCAGGGGTAGAACAGCAGTAAGTGGACACAGCAGGGGTAGAGCAGCAGTAAGTGACACAGCTGGGGTAGAGCAGCAGTGACACAGCAGGGGTAGAGCAGCAGTAAGTGACACAGCAGGGGTAGAGCAGCAGTAAGTGACACAGCAGGGGTAGAGCAGCAGTAAGTGACACAGCAGGGGTAGAGCAGCAGTAAGTGGACACATCAGGGGTAGGGCAGCAGTAAGTGACACAGCAGGGGTAGAGCAGCAGTAAGTGACACAGCAGGGGTAGAGCAGCAGTAAGTGACACAGCAGGGGTAGAGCAGCAGTAAGTGACACAGCAGGGGTAGAACAGCAGTAAGTGACACAGCAGGGGTAGAGCAGCAGTGACACAGCAGGGGTAGAGCAGCAGTAAGTGACACAGCAGGGGTAGAGCAGCAGTAAGTGGACACAGCAGGGGTAGAGCAGCAGTAAGTGACACAGCAGGGGTAGAGCAGCAGTAAGTGACACAGCAGGGGTAGAGCAGCAGTAAGTGACACAGCAGGGGTAGAGCAGCAGTAAGTGACACAGCAGGGGTAGAGCAGCAGTAAGTGACACAGCAGGGGTAGAGCAGCAGTAAGTGACACAGCAGGGGTAGAGCAGCAGTAAGTGGACACAGCAGGGGTAGAGCAGCAGTAAGTGGACACAGCAGGGGTAGGGCAGCAGTAAGAGACACAGCAGGGGTAGAGCAGCAGTAAGTGGACACAGCCGGGGTAGAGCAGCAGTAAGTGACACAGCAGGGGTAGAGCAGCAGTAAGTGGACACAGCAGGGGTAGGGCAGCAGTAAGTGACAGAGCAGGGGTAGAGCAGCAGTAAGTGGACACAGCAGGGGTAGAGCAGCAGTAAGTGGACACAGCAGGGGTAGGGCAGCAGTAAGTGACACAGCAGGGGTAGAGCAGCAGTAAGTGGACACAGCAGGGGTAGGGCAGCAGTAAGTGGACACAGCAGGGGTAGGGCAGCAGTAAGTGACACAGCAGGGGTAGAGCAGCAGTAAGTGGACACAGCAGGGGTAGAGCAGCAGTAAGTGGACACAGCAGGGGTAGGGCAGCAGTAAGTGGACACAGCAGGGGTAGAGCAGCAGTAAGTGACACAGCAGGGGTAGAGCAGCAGTAAGTGACACAGCAGGGGTAGAGCAGCAGTAAGTGACATAGCAGGGGTAGGGCAGCAGTAAGTGACACAGCAGGGGTAGGACAGCAGTAAGTGACACAGCAGGGGTAGGGCAGCAGTAAGTGGACACAGCCGGGGTAGAGCAGCAGTAAGTGACACAGCAGGGGTAGAACAGTAGTAAGTGGACCCAGCAGGGGTAGAGCAGCAGTAAGTGGACACAGCAGGGGTAGAGCAGCAGTAAGTGGACACAGCTGGGGTAGAACAGCAGTAAATGGACACAGCAGGGGTAGAACAGTAGTAAGTGGACCCAGCAGGGGTAGAGCAGCAGTAAGTGACACAGCAGGGGTAGAGCAGCAGTAAGTGGACACAGCAGGGGTAAAGCAGCAGTAAGTGGACACAGCAGGGGTAGAACAGCAGTAAGTGACACAGCAGGGGTAGAGCAGCAGTGACACAGCAGGGGTAGGGCAGCAGTAAGTGACACAGCAGGGGTAGGGCAGCAGTGACACAGCAGGGGTAGAGCAGCAGTAAGTGACACAGCAGGTGTAGAACAGCAGTAAGTGACACAGCAGGGGTAGAGCAGCAGTAAGTGACACAGCAGGGGTAGAGCAGCAGTAAGTGACACAGCAGGGGTAGGGCAGCAGTAAGTGACACAGCAGGGGTAGAGCAGCAGTAAGTGGACACAGCAGGGGTAGAGCAGCAGTAAGTGACACAGCAGGGGTAGGGCAGCAGTAAGTGACACAGCAGGGGTAAAGCAGCAGTAAGTGGACACAGCAGGGGTAGAACAGCAGTAAATGACACAGCAGGGGTAGAGCAGCAGTAAGTGACACAGCAGGGGTAGAACAGCAGTAAGTGACACAGCCGGGGTAGGGGAACGGTAAGTGAACACAGTAGGGTTACGGTAGTAGTACGTGGCCAGGGTGAGGGGATGCGGGGTGAAGGGTGGCCGGGTGGAGGGAGAGGGAGGGGCAGAGTGACAGGTGTCCAGGGTAGGGGAGGACCGTGGTAAAGGGTAGCCAGGGTAGGTAAGGCATGGCCAGAGTGAAGGGTGGCCTGGGTGGCTAAGGACAATGAGAAGGGTGGCCAGGGTAGGGGTGGGCCAAAGAAGGGTGGCCAGGGTAGGGGTGGGCCAAAGAAGGGTGGCCAGGGTAGAGAAGGGTCAGAGTAAAAGGTGGCCAAGGTTGAAAGGGCCACAGTAAAGGGTGGCCAGAGTACGGGAAGGCTAGAGTGAAGGGTGGCCAAGGTTGAGGAGGGCCAGAGTGAAGGGTGGCCAGGGTAGGGAGACCAGTGTAAAGGGTGGCCAGGGGAGGGAAGGGCCAGAATGGAAGGCGGCCAGGGTCGGGGAGGTCCAAAGTGAAGGGTGTCCAAGGTAGGGGAGGGCCAGAGTGAAGGGAGGTCTGGGTAGGGGAGGGCCAGTGTTAAGGGTGGCCAGGGTAGGGGAGGGCTAGAGTGAAAGATGGCCAGGGTTGGGAAGGGCTAGAGTGAAGGGAGGCCTGGGTAGGGGACGGCCAGAGTGAAGGGTGGCCAAGGTAGGGGAGGGAAATGAATGAAGGGTGGCAAGACTGAAAGGTGGCCAGAGTAGGGGAGGGCCAGAGTGAAGGGTGGCCAGGATAGGGGAGGGCCAGAGTGAAGGGTGGCCAAGGTAGGAGAGGGCCAGAGAAAAGGGTGGCCAGGGTAGGGGAGGGAGAGTGAAGTGGCCAGGGTGAGGGAGGGTCAGAGTGAAGGGTTTCCAGGGTTGGGGAGGGCCAGAGTGAAGGGTGGCCAGGGTAGGGGAGGGCCAGAGTGAAGGGTGGCCAGGATTGGGGAGGGCCAGAGTAGGGGAGAGCGAGAGTGAAGGATTGAGAGGTTAAGGGACGGCCAGAGTGAAGTGTGGCCAAGGTAAGGAAGGGCCAGAGTGAAGGGTGGCCTGGGTAGAGGAGTCAGAGTGAAAGGTGGTCAAGGTTGGAGAGGGCCAGAGGGAAGGGTGGCCACGGTAGGAGAGGATTAGAGTGAAGGGTTGCCAATGTAGGGGAGGGCCAGAATGAAGGGTGGCCAGGGTAGGGAAAGCCAGAGTAAATGGTGGCCAGGGTAGGGGAGGGCCAGAGTGAAGGGTGGCCAGGGTTGAGGAAGGCCAGAGTGAAGGGTGGCCAGGGTAGGGGAGGGCCAAGGGTGGCTAGGGTAGAGAAGGGGTCAGAGTGAAAGGTGGCCAAGGTTGGATAGGGCCAGAGTGAAGGGTGGCCAAGGTAGGGGAGGGCCAGAATGAGGGGTGGCCAAGGTTGAGGCGGGCCAGAGTGAAGGGTGACCAGGGTAGGGGAGGGCCAGAATGAATGGTGGCCAGGGTAGAAGAGGGCGAGAGTGAAGGGTGGCCAGGGTAGGGGAGGGCCAGTGTGAAGAGTGGTTAGGGTTGGGGAGGACCAGAGTGAAGAGTGGCCAGGGTAGGGAAGGGCCAGAGTGAAGGGTGGCCAGGGTAGGAGAGGGTTAGAGTGAAGGGTTGCCAAGGTTGCGGAGGGCCAGAGTAAGGGGTGGCCAGGGTTGGGAGGGCCAGTGTAAAGGGTGGCCAGGGTTGGGAGGGCCACAGTGAAGGGTGACGAGGGTTGGGGAGATCCAGAGTGAAGGGTGGCCAGTGTAGGGGAGGGCCAGAGTAAAGGGTGGCCAGGGTGGGGGAGGGCTAGACTAAAGGGTGGCCAGGGTTTGGGAGGGCCAGCGTAAAGGGCGGATAGGGTAAAGGAGGGCCAGAAAGAAGGGTGGCCAGGGTAAGGGAGGGCCAGGGTAAGGAGGGCCAGAGTAAATGGTGGCCAGGGTAGGAGAGGGCCAGAGTGAAGGGTGGCCAGGGTTGGGGAGGGCCAGAGTGATGGGTGGCCAGGGTTGGGAGGGCCACTGTGATGGGTGGCCAGGGTTGGGGAGGGCCACTGTGATGGGTGGCCATGGTTGGGGAGGGCCAGTGTGATGGGTGGCCAGGGTTGGGGAGGGCCAGTGTGATGGGTGGCCAGGGTTGGGGAGGGCCAGTGTGATGGGTGGCCAGGGTTGGGGAGGGCCAGTGTGATGGGTGGCCAGGGTTGTGGAGGGCCAGAGTGTAAGGTAGCCAGGGTTGTGGAGGGCTAGTGTAAGGTAGCCAGGGTTGGGGAGGGCCAGTGTGATGGGTGGCCAGGGTTGGGGAGGGCCAGAGTGTAAGGTAGCCAGGGTTGTGGAGGGCCAGTGTAAGGTAGCCAGGGTTGGGGAGGGCCAGAGTGTAAGGTAGCCAGGGTTGTGGAGGGCCAGTGTGATGGGTGGCCAGGGTTGGGGAGGGCCAGAGTGTAAGGTAGCCAGGGTTGTGGAGGGCCAGAGTGTAAGGTAGCCAGGGTTGTGGAGGGCCAGTGTGATGGGTGGCCAGGGTTGGGGAGGGCCAGTGTGATGGGTGGCCAGGGTTGTGGAGGGCCAGTGTGATGGGTGGCCAGGGTTGGGGAGGGCCAGAGTGTAAGGTGGCCAGGGTTGTGGAGGGCCAGTGTAAGAACATCAGAGTTTAGGGAGGCTTGGTGGCCACTATAGGTGGCACACATACCTCCCTCCACACACACATAAAGTGACAACAACATGAAGGTAACTAAACCTCATCCAAATCAAACTTAATGAAGCAGACAAGGATTAATACACTGTGGCCCTGACCTCTGACTAGGTCAATATCTACACTGGCTTGATTGATCAAGCAATGAGGTCGTGGTCAGTTTGGGTAGATGAGGAAAGCCCGTCCAGAGGCTAGTCCAGGTTGGCAGGACTAGGTGAGTGCCAGGTAACCCTACCATCTTGGGAAGTGGCAAGTGAACCTACCTTGCCCAGCGCGTGTGGTAACCAAGGCAACGTCTTCACGCGCGCACCACCACACACTCCTGGATATAACCATCATCCACGGTTCTGGTGGCACGGCTATCATCATCCCCGGTTCTGGTGGCACGGCTATCATCATCCCCGGTTCTGGTGGCACGGCTATCATCATCCCCGGTTCTGGTGGCAGCGCTACCATCATCCCCGGTTCTGATGACAGCGCTACCATCATCCCCGGTTCTGGTGGCACGGCTACCATCATCCCGGTTCTGATGGCAGCGCTATCATCATCCCCAGTTCTGGTGGCAGGGCTACCATCTTTCCCGGTTCTGGTGGCAGCGGTATCATCATCCCCGGTTCTGATGGCAGGGCTACCATCATCCCCAGTTCTCGTGGCAGGGCTACCATCATCCCCGGTTCTGATGAGAGCGCTACCATCATCCACGGTTCTGATGGCAGGGCTACCACCATCCCCGGTTCTGATGGCAGGGCTACCATCATCCCCGGTTCTGATGGCAAGGCTACCATCATCCCGGTTCTGGTGGCAGGGCTACCCATCATCCCCGGTTCTGATGGCAGGGCTACCATCATCCCCGGTTCTGGTGGCAAGGTTACCATTATCCCCGGTTCTGGTGGCAGGGCTACCATCATCCCCGGTTCTGATGGCAGCGCTATCATCATCCCCGGTTCTGATGAGAGCGCTACCATCATCCACGGCTCTGATGGCAGGGTTACCATCATCCCTGTTGTAATGGCAGGGCTACCATCATCCCGGTTCTGGTGGCAGGGCTACCATCATCCCCGGTTCTGATGAGAGCGCTACCATCACCAACGGCTCTGATGGCAGGGCTACTATCATCCCCGGTTCTGATGGCAGCGCTACCATCATCCCCGGTTCTGGTGGCAGGGCTACCATCATCCCGGTTCTGGTGGCAGGGCTACCATCATCCCCGGTTCTGATGGCAGCGCTACCATCATTCCCGGCTCTGGTGGCAAGGTTACCATTATCCCCAATTCTGGTGGCAGGGTTACCATCATCTCCGGCTCTGATGGCAGCGCTACTATCATCCCCGGTTCTGGTGACAAGTTTACCATCATCCCCGGTTCTGGTGGCAGGGCTACCATCATCCCGGTTCTGGTGGCAAGGCTACCATCATCCCCAGTTCTGATGGCAGGGCTACCATCATCCCCGGTTCTGATGGCAGCGCTACCATCATCCACGGTTCTGGTGACAAGGTTACCATCACACCGGTTCTGGTGGCAGGGCTACCATCATCCCCGGTTCTGGTGGCAAAACATTACCACTGTAAGGTACAAAAGTAACGACCCTTCAAGATGGCTCGACTCTGCTAGGCCGCCGCCAAGATGGCTCGACTCTGCTAGGGTGCCGCCAAGATGGCTCGACTCTGCTAGGCCGCCGCCAAGATGGCTCGACTCTGCTAGGGTGCCGCCAAGATGGCTCGACTCTGCTAGGCCGCCGCCAAGATGGCTTGACTCTGCTAGGGTGCCGCCAAGATGGCTCGACTCTGCTAGGCCGCCGCCAAGATGGCTCGACTCTGCTAGGGTGCCGCCAAGATGGCTCGACTCTGCTAGGCCGCCGCCAAGATGGCTCGACTCTGCTAGGCCGCCGCCAAGATGGCTCGACTCTGCTAGGCCGCCGCCAAGATGGCTCGACTCTGCTAGGCCGCCGCCAAGATGGCTCGACTCTGCTAGGGTGCCGCCAAGATGGCTCGACTCTGCTAGGGTGCCGCCAAGATGGCTTGACTCTGCTAGGGTGCCGCCAAGATGGCTCGACTCTGCTAGGCCGCCGCCAAGATGGCTCGACTCTGCTAGGGTGCCGCCAAGATGGCTTGACTCTGCTAGGGTGCCGCCAAGATGGCTCTACTCTGCTAGGGTGCCGCCAAGATGGCTTGACTCTGCTAGGGTGCCGCCAAGATGGCTCGACTCTGCTAGGCCGCCGCCAAGATGGCTCGACTCTGCTAGGCCGCCGCCAAGATGGCTCGACTCTGCTAGGGTGCCGCCAAGAGCGGGCTTTACACATAAGGTATTGAGAAGGATGGCAGACAAGTCTACTTTGTCATTTAGCCTCAGCGTGTGTGTGTGTGTGTGTGTGTGTGTGTGTGTGTGTGTGTGTGTGTGTACGTGATATCACACTCCACGTACAGGAACCTTATTCCCTCACGCCACGTACACAATCCGTCAACAATCATGAACGCTGGCACACTAGTGAAATATGATCGTCCACAAACGTAGAATTTTCGGAGAAACTTTGTGTTGCGGTAAGTCAACGAGTGAGGACAACACACACCTAACTATGTTGTCCTTTGAAAGTAACTGTTGTATACAGCAACACGCTGAGGCTTCATTATAATATTACAGACATGATATTTACTAAAGGAGTTCGACTTCCCTGTCAAATGAAACAGCAGTAAACGAATTCCACAGAAATACTGGAGTGAAACACCTGCCACTTTGCCACGTACACACCTGATAAACATAGAGCATAATAAACATGAGAACACATGACGTGTGTGAGTGAGTGTGTAACTGTAAACATGTCCAACACCACCTAGTAAACCCCTACATAAAATACACAATCAATCATATATAAGGCCAATACCCAATCATATATAAGGCCAGATAAAGGAAATAATCTACCTCATGTACACTGAAAAATAAACGTTTGTTCCTAATTTTGTCTGATGATTATTTACAAATGACATGACCTAAAGAGTTGCCTGTACTACATGTTAGTAGTTCTCCATTGTGACAACAGAGAAGCTTGGTATGTATACACTTGAGATCAAGGTTCTTGTAATCCTCTGGCCGATCTCATAGTTACATTAAATCTGATCATTTAAAAAAAAAAGTTTAGATCAATGTAAAAATTGTAGGTAAATATGCGGAGACAACAAGAAACTTAAGATCTTTGTTCATACAATCACATCATCAATGATGTCTAAGTGGAAGTAGTGAGGTGGTCAGACACAGCGAGTGCCACAATGCTCGGTTTTCATGAGATGTTTTCACTAAATGCCAGGAGGAGAGTTTGGTCTTTCACTATAACTACTAAATGCCCAACAGATTCCAATACATTGGTATCAAGGCATACCCAAAAACAGGTACGGAAATAATCTTTGCAAATGTCTTGCCTGGATTTCAAAATGAAAACTACAAGTGACAGTAGTAGCCTCAATAAGGTTGGTAAGGTATATGCAGTCTTCACTACAGCTGCTCAATATACTAATTGTTCTGGAAAAAAAATAAATAAAAATGAAACATTACATCAACTTAAACACATTATACTGCACATTGTGAACTATGTTTTACGCTCAGTGAGTCATTTTCATATGGAAAGCAAACTACCATTGTGAGGCTTGACCAAAGACCATTACTCAAAATCATTGGCTCACTGTGTTATTAATTAACACATAGATGTCACCATAGTCTTTATGTTGGGTAAACACGAAGACTAGGCACCTGCTAACCTCCATCACTACACACATCTACATGAATTGACTATTTCTGAACCTACTCTTGGCCACTTAACACTACATACAAACATTTGGGTAACAGTTATCTTAATCCCACATACATAGGTGGAATTTTTAATACCTGGTAAGATTCAACAAATACATATGTAAGGAGGAATCCTTGATAGGTATACAGGCTTTAACTTGCGATAAACAATTCATAATTATGTCGATGAATATATATCTAACAATAACAGCTACAATAAATAGTTTATATACCTTCCGCTAAACTGAACGGAAGATTAACTGTGCAATAAAAACTTGAAGATTACTTCAGAAATTTTACCTTCAGATTGTTACGAAGACTATGAGCCAAAAAATGTACACATATTTAATGATACCAATTATAAATACTAACTGTGATTTCTTAACAATACTGAACTACCTCGTCAAAGAAGAATAACACTTTATAATACACCGCTAAACCAGTACTATCATTATACACATGTCCAGCTAGGTAAGTACATGAGGGTTATATACAAATTACATCACTAAATGTAAGGATTAGTTCAAATGGTGCAGCCAGGGGACGATCAATGAACTAGGATCAAATGTATAGGGAAGATTTGTCACTAAATTAAGTGAAGGCACTTTATACCTATAAGCAAAGCATGGACAGGTATCAAGATCAATGGAAAGAGAATCAGAGATGTATCTTATCTAATCCGTTATGAAAGGTTAACGAACTAATGACAAAATGGGTTTATAACGCAACTAATGACAGTCATCTACAAATACCCGGTATAGAAAATCTTAAAAAAATCTTATACCCCATTTATGATACACATGATGAACGATATGTTTCACTTACGATGTATGGGATGGATTCTGGCCTTACCATGGATATGGGTAGTGCCTTAAGAAAGATAATATCATTTGAAGATATCATCAAAGCTATGTGTGGTAACACACAGTGAAAGCCGTAAGACTTAGGCTTGGAATCACCTACTATCTTCATGGACCAACACCTTTATTGCCCCAATACAATCAATCTCGTCTCTCTTAACAGAATCCTGCGTAAAATTCTCGATCTTGTAGCTCAACATGCTACAGCAAAGATTCAAAGAGCAAACATCGCCGAAAATAAGGGTTTGACACGATCAACATGTGCTTAAGTGTATCACAACTTTCTCAACAATTCACAGAGGCAGACGGAACAAATACACCACAATGATACTACAGACAAATCATATCACAAAAACTAGTTAAGATGGATAAAGGTGATCGACTTTATCACAACATACTCTTATCTCTCTAACAAAAAATCAAGTTATACTTTTAAGCTCCAAAGTAAATCTAAACTTGGCACTCCTCAAGGTGGAGCACTAAGTCCCACATTCTTCAACGTATTAATCAAACACATCAACTCAAACAAAATGTGCTGTACTGAAGATATTCTTGTACACATCAACTCAAACAATATCTGCTGTACTGAATATATTCTTGAACACAAGAAAACATATGACAATAACACTGTTCTTTGCGTTCAAACAGCCTGTAATAACATTGTTCTTTACATTCAAATAGCCTGTAATAAATAGCCTTGGTTTTATTATTATTTCTGAAGGGAAATTAATCTGTTCAATAAACGAATTGATAATGATAAGCGTGGACCATCGAAGAAAACTAATGAAAAACATTTACTGTTTCCACTTTTAAACAACCTGGTATTTCAGTCTCATGTATTTCTGTACAAAACACTATATCAATAATGTACATACAGCTCTCAAAGCGGTTACAGGGTACACTCTTAATCATAGTGCAAATGTTAAAATTCCAAAAATCATATACTCAGCATCGATAATGTCTATAACAAATTACCACGCACCAACTTTGCTCCTACATAACACTAAAGGTATCAATACACATGAAAAAATATGCAAAACGAAGCCTTAAGAATTATACTTGGCTGTTCCCAGGAGACTAAGTAATGAACATGCGGAAAGAAAGAATGCCTGGAATCAGTCTTACGACAAGACAGAAACTTTATCCTCCCTACTAGCCCTTAATACCTTGAGACCAGAATTAATCATGCTGGTCTCTTAAACCCGGCACAGATATACCAGCATCATTCATGACGGGATACAATTAAATTTCCTGAGGATAACTTCTATCACAAGTCTCGAAAAGCAACATAAAAGATAAGCCAAACTTGCACTTGATAAAATGGTTGTCCATAACAAGACGGAGTTGTCAGTTAATATCATTCATTGATCCAAACTGTACTAAGGAAGGAACTGAGAAATATGTCTGAAGTAAACATGCAATAGTATATGAATTTTCTATCACAATCAAATGTGTCAAATATATATGTGTGTGTGTGTGTGTGTGTGTGTGTGTGTGTGTGTGTGTGTGTGTGTGTGTGTTAAAAAAGAACACCACGTACGGTTAGAGATACAATACCTGAAATTTTAAAAATGTATTGACTCATTATGTGCAGCAGATAAATTCAGTGTATGAAAGACCTTAAGTTTATGTCATGAAACAACTTGAAACATTAATGTCACATCATCTGCCCACTGGAGTCTGGTAAAGACCCTTTGTGACCTCTCTCATCCTTTTGCGCAGTACAGTAATATGACAGACAACCCTGCAGCCAGCACTGGTACGTAATGATGGGAGGGCTGGCTGGTGCAGTATAGTTGCTGAGCCACTTACTCATCTTTTCCACACAGCACCATCTTAATCAGCTGACACAAACCATGCATCACAATGGTAGCGTAAGAGAACCACAATGGTAGCTAACAGCTCTACGTACACCACAGTCCTAGCCTAACAAGACTCAACACCACGTAGTGTAGTAAACCTGGCATAATTTTGAGAGTGCCTGACGTCACTGTTCTGACATTACCATGGACTGGTAATAAATATCCTGACGTCTGGTAAACATTAGTTTCTCATAGCCTGATGAACAGTGGCACACTCCACTAACCCATGTCAACAGTCCAGACTCTTTACCACATCAACTACACACTAACAGATCTTGGTGGTAAACACTCGAAAGAAACTCCTTTGAAGGCGGAAGTGGAGAAGGGTTCCATGTGAACATCAGCCCAAGGCTACAGCCAACGACAATAGACATAAAATACGAATAACGTTCAGCACAAACTACCGATGGTCTACAGTGGGAACAATAAGTAAGTTGAGGATAAAAGTATAATTACTAGTGCACATCGCTTACAATTTTCATAACAGTAAAGCTTCTAATTTTCATCAAAATGTGAAAAAACAAAATGTGATACGAGTGGGTCCCGCCCGCCCGAACCACTGGTTGTAACGATGGTAATGGTAAGTCTTCTAAAGCATAATCATTACTAGCATCAAGACACAGTATAGGCTACTAACATCAAGACACAGTACAGGCTACTAACATCAAGACACAGTACAGGCTACTAACATCAAGACACAGTACAGGCTACTAACATCAAGACACAGTACAGGCTACTAACATCAAGACACAGTACAGGCTACTAACATCAAGACACAGTATAGGCTACTAACATCAAGACACAGTACAGGCTACTAACATCAAGACACAGTACAGGCTACTAACATCAAGACACAGTACAGGCTACTAACATCAAGACACAGTACAGGCTACTAACATCAAGACACAGTACAGGCTACTAACATCAAGACACAGTACAGGCTACTAACATCAAGACACAGTACAGGCTACTAACATCAAGACACAGTACAGGCTACTAACATCAAGACACAGTACAGGCTACTAACATCAAGACACAGTACAGGCTACTAACATCAAGACACAGTACAGGCTACTAACATCAAGACACAGTACAGGCTACTAACATCAAGACACAGTACAGGCTACTAACATCAAGACACAGTACAGGCTACTAACATCAAGACACAGTACAGGCTACTAACATCAAGACACAGTACAGGCTACTAACATCAAGACACAGTACAGGCTACTAACATCAAGACACAGTACAGGCTACTAACATCAAGACACAGTACAGGCTACTAACATCAAGACACAGTACAGGCTACTAACATCAAGACACAGTACAGGCTACTAACATCAAGACACAGTACAGGCTACTAACATCAAGACACAGTACAGGCTACTAACATCAAGACACAGTACAGGCTACTAACATCAAGACACAGTACAGGCTACTAACATCAAGACACAGTACAGGCTACTAACATCAAGACACAGTACAGGCTACTAACATCAAGACACAGTACAGGCTACTAACATCAAGACACAGTACAGGCTACTAACATCAAGACACAGTACAGGCTACTAACATCAAGACACAGTACAGGCTACTAACATCAAGACACAGTACAGGCTACTAACATCAAGACACAGTACAGGCTACTAACATCAAGACACAGTACAGGCTACTAACATCAAGACACAGTACAGGCTACTAACATCAAGACACAGTACAGGCTACTAACATCAAGACACAGTACAGGCTACTAACATCAAGACACAGTATAGGCTACTAACATCAAGACACAGTACAGGCTACTAACATCAAGACACAGTACAGGCTACTAACATCAAGACACAGTACAGGCTACTAACATCAAGACACAGTACAGGCTACTAACATCAAGACACAGTATAGGCTACTAACATCAAGACACAGTACAGGCTACTAACATCAAGACACAGTACAGGCTACTAACATCAAGACACAGTACAGGCTACTAACATCAAGACACAGTACAGGATACTAACATCAAGACACAGTATAGGCTACTAACATCAAGACACAGTACAGGCTACTAACATCAAGACACAGTACAGGCTACTAACATCAAGACACAGAAGCACACAGCTGGCACTCTCCTTATGGCGCAGTCAATATTCGTGAGTTTGCTGCTGCTTGAAGGTTAGAAGAAATGCAGAAACCCCGGTCAATGGAGAGCCCCGAGGTAATCATCAACTCTGGCTCCCAGCCTCTCTTGCAACCAACCCCACACAGAAACGTTCATGTGGCTCTGTCAGCTGTTAAACAAACGCACACGAGATAAAATCTGAGCCAGTGAACCACCCCGCCCCCGTCTTTTCTAATATAATCTTTTAAACAATATCGTTCGTGCAACGTACATACTCTGTTGCAACCTCTGGATGTGTAGGAGAATATGCACTGTAAATCTGCCGTTCTTCTTGCCAGAACCATTCCTGTATGCCATCCATGCTAGATCAAGCTGGTGCTTCCCGCATATCAACCTTCAAGGTCACAATGTCATACCTGCCAACTTGTAGCCACAGAAAGTGCCCAGGAAACGCCTTAGGTTCTCACCTGAAAAGAACGTTTCGTTGTATTTGCCAAAAGACAACTACAGTGGTAGATAAAAGCAACCGAACATCGACATGAGTTTCGCAAACAACTATATTACCAAACACAAAGTCATCTTCACAATGGTTCGTAAACAGCCAAATCACGCTTTGCTGATGCAGCAAACAACTCTTCTGTTTGTAATCTACTACCAGATATAGGGGAGGCAGAGCGCTGTTCAACATACTCCTGTAATACGTAGTTTGCTCTATAAACCACTTGTGTCACCACACTTGACATTATGTGGTTACAAGTATGTGCATCCTGACCGGACCTGGTCAGACAACACTATGGCCCACACATGCTCTGGAAACGTTGGACGATCCCATGTTAGTTTCCTTCCTCGCGCAGGTGGAGGGAGGCACGACGGGCTCTCGACCTGGTTTTGTTTCTGTAATCCCTTAAGCAGGTGTCATGTCTTCAATTGGAGACTCCAGCTGATGACTATCTTTCTTTTCAAGAGTTCCAATCAATCATGGTGTAGCCACATGTGCCAAAAATACCTGCCTTTATGAAAAGAGAAACAAAGGAAAAGATCAGAGTAAGGGGCGACGTAGAGACGTGAATTGTAGATAACACAGGGGCGGGACGAGGGGTAGGACGAGGTAGATACAGGATGGTGTGGTGAGGTAGGAAGACATGGGACCTGCCAGAAGAAGAGAAGACCATACTCCCTCGTCAAGACCCCAGGTACTCCCAATACTCCCTCGTAACAAGAGTGATTCTCTTCCCTTGTTACTTGATCCTATGTAACAAGAGTGATTCTCTTCCCTCGTTACTTGATCCTAGGTAACAAGAGTGATTCTCTTCCCTCGTTACTTGATCCTAGGTAACAAGAGTGATTCTCTTCCCTCGTTACTTGATCCTAGGTAACAAGAGTGATTCTCTTCCCTCGTTACTTGATCCTAGGTAACAAGGGTGATTCTCTTCCCTCGTTACTTGATCCTAGGTAACAAGAGTGATTCTCTTCCCTCGTTACTTGATCCTAGGTAACAAGGGTGATTCTCTTCCCTCGTTACTTGATCCTTGGTAACAAGAGTGATTCTCTTCCCTCGTTACTTGATCCTATGTAACAAGAGTGATTCTCTTCCCTCGTTACTTGATCCAAGGTAACAAGAGTGATTCTCTTCGTAACAGTTTCTTGCAGACAAATAGCTAATATAGCTGCCTGCCACCACCACCACCACACCTCTTGAAGACCACAAACTACCACAATAACTTTCTGCTTGTTGTTATGATAGGAATGATTTTTTTTTTACATAAAACTACTGACGGAAGAGTTCTTAACATATATGGATGGAGTAGTGCACATCTTCTGTGCCACTAAGGGTCTTGCCCTACCATAATGTTATAACTGAAACTAGAACACGCCCGCCTCCCACTTTCACACAACCATCAGCCACCGGAACTCAGCAATTGTTTCTTTACTACGAAGATTTCCGTAATACCACACATCTGTAGACTGCCGACACCAATATGGCCAACTTACAACCTCGGTATATACCAATATGACCAACTTACAACCTCGGTATATACCAATATGTCCAACTTACAACCCCGATATATACCAATATGACCAACTTACAACCCCGGTATATACCAATATGTCCAACTTACAACCTCAGTTTATACCAGTACAGCCAACTTACAACCCCAGTATATACCAATATGTCCTCATCCATGGTACATACATAGCCTCATACAAAACGCTTTAAGCAGTTTAAAATTGTTGACAGTATGTATGTTGACATGTGTCGTCGTATATTTAGGTCATACCAACAAGAGCAGCCTCATATAATGATACATGATGGCTCCCAGTTACCAGTGTGGCTGACGGTCACATCACTATAAACTATATGAAATCTGAAGAGCCAACATGAGCCAAGGCATCTCACGAGAGCCCAAGATAAACCTCTAGCATCCCTCTGACCTAGGAGCAAAGTTTGGTTTAAAGAAAAATTGGCCGCCATAACACGTTGCTTCAAGAAAACCTTAATTGGGAAGAAAACTTGGCAAGACTGTAAATATCGTCTGACCACAAACCAGTATATCATACAACGGCAACACCCATCACTTGGGGTTGTGCCCTACCTCACATGGGGGCTGACCCATCACCCGGGATTCTGCTCTGCCTTATATGGGGTCCAACCCATCATAAGGGGTTGTGCTCTGCCTCACATGGGGGCCGACCCATCACCTGGGGTTGTGGACTGCCTCACATGGGGGCTGACCCATCACCCGGGGTTAAGGACTGCCTCACATGGGGGCTGACCCATCACCCGGGGTTGTGGACTGCCTCACATGGGGGCCGACCCATCACCCGGGGTTGTGGACTGCCTCACATGGGGGCCGACCCATCACCCGGGGTTGTGGACTGCCTCACAATGGGAAAAACAATTCTGCCCCGCGTTAAGTATCACTCAAACCAAACCAAAATTTACACAACTAAGTCATGATTAATCTGTTGTCAAATTTTCTTTTCAGTCTCACAAAAGCTCTTCAGACATGGACTGCCTTCATGTGGAGTGGCAGATATGACAGTCTGGCAGACAACCACCCAACCACACTTGCTTGGATGACTTCTTCACGTTACAATATGTGGTGTGAGGTGGTCTGATCAAGTAATGAAAGGGTAAGAGAGATGTGTGGTAATAAAAAGAGTGTGGTTGAGAGAGCAGAAGAGGGTGTATTGAAATGGTTTGGTCACATGGAGAGAATGAGCGAGGAAAGATTGACCAAGAGGATATATGTGTCAGAGGTGGAGGGAACGAGAAGTGGGAGACCAAATTGGAGGTGGAAGCATTTGAGCGATCGGGGCCTGAACATGCAGGAGGGTGAAAGGCGTGCAAGGAATAGAGTGAATTGGAACGATATGGTATACCGGGGTCGACGTGCTGTCAGTGGATTGAACCAGGACATGTGAAGCGTTTGGGGTAAACCATGGAGTTCTGTGGGGCCTGGATGTAGAAAGGGAGCTGTGGTTTCGGTGCATTACACATGACAGCTAGAGACTGGGCGTGAACAAATGTGGCATTTGTTGTCTTTTCCTAGCGCTACCTCGGGCACATGCGGGGGGAGGGGGTTGTCATTTCATGTGTGACGGGAATGAGTAAAGGTAGCAAGTATGAATTATGTACATGTGTATATAAATGTATATGTCTGTGTATGTATATGTTGAAAAGTATAGGTATGCGTATGTGCGTGTGGAGACGTGTATGTATATGCATGCGTCTGAGGATGGGTTGGGCCATTCTTTCGTCTGCTTCCTCGTGCTACCTCGCTAACGCGGAAAAAAAAATATATATATATATATACATACATATATATATATATATATATATATATATATATATATATATATATATATATATATATATATATATATATATTGTCACCATATAATGGGTAATGGGTTAACTTTGATGATGATTGCAGGTCACGATCATAAATGGTCCTCCCAGCCATAACTACAACCACTGGTAGTCCTCCCAGCCATAACTACAACCACTGGTAGTCCTCCTAGCCATAACTACAACCACAAAACCACAACCACTGGTAGTCCTCCCAGCCATAACTACAACCACAACCACTGGTAGTCCTCCCAGCCATAACTACAACCACTGGTGGTCCTCCCAGCCATAACTACCACAACCACTGATGGTCCTCCCAACCATAACTACAACCACAACCACTGGTGGTCCTCCCAGCCATAACTACAACCACAACCACTGGTAGTCCTCCCAACCATAACTACAACCACAACCACTGGTGGTCCTCCCAGCCATAACTACAACCACAACCACTGGTGGTCCTCCCAACCATAACTACAACCACTGGTGGTCCTCCCAGCCATAACTACAACCACTGGTGGTCCTCCCAACCATAACTACAACCACTGGTGGTCCTCCCAACCATAACTACAATCACAACCACTGATGGTCCTCCCAGCCATAACTACAACCACTGGTGGTCCTCCCAGCCATAACTACAACCACAACCACTGATGGTCCTCCCAACCATAACTACAACCACAACCACTGGTGGTCCTCCCAGCCATAACTACAACCACAACCACAACCACTGGTAGTCCTCCCAACCATAACTACAACCACAACCACTGGTGGTCCTCCCAGCCATAACTACAACCACAACCACTGGTGGTCCTCCCAACCATAACTACAACCACTGGTGGTCCTCCCAGCCATAACTACAACCACTGGTGGTCCTCCCAGCCATAACTACAACCACAACCACTGATGGTCCTCCCAGCCATAACTACAACCACAACCACTGGTGGTCCTCCCAGCCATAACTACAACCACAACCACAACCACTGGTAGTCCTCCCAACCATAACTACAACCACAACCACTGGTGGTCCTCCCAACCATAACTACAACCACAACCACTGGTGGTCCTCCCAACTATAACTACAACCACTGGTGGTCCTCCCAGCCATAACTACAACCACAACCACTGGTGGTCCTCCCAACCATAACTACAACCACTGGTGGTCCTCCCAACCATAACTACAACCACAACCACTGGTGGTCCTCCCAGCCATAACTACAACCACTGGTGGTCCTCCCAACCATAACTACAACCACAACCACTGGTGGTCCTCCCAGCCATAACTACAACCACTGGTGGTCCTCCCAACCATAAGTACAACCACAACAACTGGTGGTCCTCCCAGCCATAACTACAACCACTGGTGGTCCTCCCAGCCATAAGTACAACCACTGGTGGTCCTCCCAGCCATAACTACAACCACTGGTGGTCCTCCCAGCCATAACTACAACCACTGGTGGTCCTCCCAGCCATAACTACAACCACTGGTGGTCCTCCCAGCCATAAGTACAACCACTGGTGGTCCTCCCAGCCATAACTACAACCACTGGTGGTCCTCCCAGCCATAAGTACAACCACAGCCATCAACATTAGGAGGTCAAATCTTAGACGTAATTTAAACATGAATATTTGAGTGTGTCAGTAACTGCAGCTCCCACATGTGTGTTGACTTACTTTCCCCCCCCCCCCATGCATCTACCTGCTAAACCCAGCATCACTATCTTCACACAATTCTTCTCTCCTGCATGTGCTACTTACCCTACCTGCTAAACCCAGCATCACTATCTTCACACAATTCTTCTCTCCTGCATGTGCTACTTACCCTCCAACAGGATCCCTCTCCACACTGTCTGCTTCTCCTCCTAACATGGTCCCTCTCCATAACGTCCTCTCTCCCTCCAACACTGTCCTACTTCACCATCTTCGCTTACCCCTCCAACACAGCCTTCTCCACAACCTCCATCTTTATCTACAACATCATCCCTCTCCTTAATTTCTACTTTCCCACGCAAAACGGTCCCTCTCAAGAACCTCCTCCCTCATCTTCAACACGATCCTCTTCCAAAATCTCTTCCTTCCCCCTCCAACACAGTCCATCTTCACAACCACCCACCTCCACTCCTAAAAGATCCCTTTCCAGAACCTCTGCTATCCCTTCCAACACAGTCCCTTCCAACACAGTCCCTTCCAACACAGTCCCTTTCAATACTTTCCACCTCCGCATACATACACTTCTTCTTCCCATTAGCGGTACCCTCGTGCCACAGCCTAAACTCTGCCTGTACTTACAACTTCCCCCTGTCCCACTCTAGTGCCGACCCCCGCCTGAATCTGGCGCAGAGGAGGTCGGGTAGTGACCTTGGCTAGGGCCTCCCCGCGCCACCACCGTAATCGTTATCGACCTGCGGGGCCGGCCGGCCTGGGACCCGGCTCCTCTTCCGCCATTTCCTCTAGTTGGGTTTACCATCAAATAATGATTACCGTATGGTCGATCTAGTACTCCAGTTGGGTTTACCATCAAATAATGATTACCGTATGGTCGATCTAGTACTCCAGTTGGGTTTACCATCAAATAATGATTACCGTATGCTCGATCTAGTACTCCAGTTGGGTTTACCATCAAATAATGATTACCGTATGCTCGATCTAGTACTCCAGTTGGGTTTACCATCAAATAATGATTACCGTATGCTCGATCTAGTACTCCAGTTGGGTTTACCATCAAATAATGATTACCGTATGCTCGATCTAGTACTCCAGTTGGGTTTACCATCAAATAATGATTACCGTATGCTCGATCCTAGTACTCCAGTTGGGTTTACCATCAAATAATGATTACCGTATGCTCGATCTAGTACTCCAGTTGGGTTTACCATCAAATAATGATTACCGTATGCTCGATCTAGTACTCCAGTTGGGTTTACCATCAAATAATGATTACCGTATGCTCGATCTAGTACTCCAGTTGGGTTTACCATCAAATAATGATTACCGTATGCTCGATCTAGTACTCCAGTTGGGTTTACCATCAAATAATGATTACCGTATGCTCGATCTAGTACTCCAGTTGGGTTTACCATCAAATAATGATTACCGTATGCTCGATCTAGTACTCCAGTTGGGTTTACCATCAAATAATGATTACCGTATGCTCGATCTAGTACTCCAGTTGGGTTTACCATCAAATAATGATTACCGTATGCTCGATCTAGTACTCCAGTTGGGTTTACCATCAAATAATGATTACCGTATGCTCGATCTAGTACTCCAGTTGGGTTTACCATCAAATAATGATTACCGTATGCTCGATCTAGTACTCCAGTTGGGTTTACCATCAAATAATGATTACCGTATGCTCGATCTAGTATCTAGTACTCCAGTTGGGTTTACCATCAAATAATGATTACCGTATGCTCGATCTAGTACTCCAGTTGGGTTTACCATCAAATAATGATTACCGTATGCTCGATCTAGTACTCCAGTTGGGTTTACCATCAAATAATGATTACCGTATGCTCGATCTAGTACTCCAGTTGGGTTTACCATCAAATAATGATTACCGTATGGTCGATCTAGTACTCCAGTTGGGTTTACCATCAAATAATGATTACCGTATGCTCGATCTAGTACTCCAGTTGGGTTTACCATCAAATAATGATTACCGTATGCTCGATCTAGTACTCCAGTTGGGTTTACCATCAAATAATGATTACCGTATGGTCGACCTAGTACTCCAGTTGGGTTTACCATCAAATAATGATTACCGTATGCTCGATCTAGTACTCCAGTTGGGTTTACCATCAAATAATGATTACCGTATGGTCGATCTAGTACTCCAGTTGGGTTTACCATCAAATAATGATTACCGTATGCTCGATCTAGTACTCCAGTTGGGTTTACCATCAAATAATGATTACCGTATGCTCGATCTAGTACTCCAGTTGGGTTTACCATCAAATAATGATTACCGTATGGTCGATCTAGTACTCCAGTTGGGTTTACCATCAAATAATGATTACCGTATGCTCGATCTAGTACTCCAGTTGGGTTTACCATCAAATAATGATTACCGTATGCTCGATCTAGTACTCCAGTTGGGTTTACCATCAAATAATGATTACCGTATGGTCGATCTAGTACTCCAGTTGGGTTTACCATCAAATAATGATTACCGTATGCTCGATCTAGTACTCCAGTTGGGTTTACCATCAAATAATGATTACCGTATGGTCGATCTAGTACTCCAGTTGGGTTTACCATCAAATAATGATTACCGTATGCTCGATCTAGTACTCCAGTTGGGTTTACCATCAAATAATGATTACCGTATGGTCGATCTAGTACTCCAGTTGGGTTTACCATCAAATAATGATTACCGTATGCTCGATCTAGTACTCCAGTTGGGTTTACCATCAAATAATGATTACCGTATGGTCGATCTAGTACTCCAGTTGGGTTTACCATCAAATAATGATTACCGTATGCTCGATCTAGTACTCCAGTTGGGTTTACCATCAAATAATGATTACCGTATGCTCGATCTAGTACTCCAGTTGGGTTTACCATCAAATAATGATTACCGTATGCTCGATCTAGTACTCCAGTTGGGTTTACCATCAAATAATGATTACCGTATGCTCGATCTAGTACTCCATCTTAGCACTTGAGATTTTCACCCAAGCAAATGAAGTGTTTATACAAGGTTTGAGTCTAAAGTATTTAATACGTCATGTAATATCTTCAGAAAGACACTTCCGTGAATAATGACCATGTTTACATATGGTGGCACACCTTGGTGGTCAGGGGGTAACACGGAAAATATATTAGCCATATTGGTCAACAAGAAGCACTGAGATCCTCGTGCTGGTAATACTGGTCTACCATGAACATCATCACCATCATCATCCTGGTACTAGTGCTGGTAATACTGGTCTACCATGAACATCATCACCATCATCCTGGTACTAGTGCTGGTAATACTGGTCTACCATGAACATCATCACCATCATCCTGGTACTAGTGCTGGTAATACTGGTCTACCATGAACATCATCACCATCATCCTGGTACTAGTGCTGGTAATACTGGTCTACCATGAACATCATCACCATCATCCTGGTACTAGTGCTGGTAATACTGGTCTACCATGAACATCATCACCATCATCCTGGTACTGGTGCCAGTAACACTGGTCTACCATGAACATCATCACCATCATCCTGGTACTAGTGCCAGTAATACTGGTCTACCATGAACATCATCACCATCATCCTGGTACTAGTGCTGGTAATACTGGTCTACCATGAACATCATCACCATCATCATCCTGGTACTAGTGCTGGTAATACTGGTCTACCATGAACATCATCACCATCATCATCCTGGTACTAGTGCTGGTAATACTGGTCTACCATGAACATCATCACCATCATCATCCTGGTACTAGTGCCAGTAACACTGGTCTACCATGAACATCATCACCATCATCCTGGTACAGGTGTTGGTGATCGTAGTCAAGTGTTCCCTGTGCCTTGAGCAGCCTAGTGATAGTTAACATGAGGTTATTATTGCTACCAGCCGGCCAGTGTCAAAGGGGCGGGATGTGGGTGCATCGTAGCGTCTGGTTACGTCATTACCACTACCCTAACCTCTATAGCCAGTTGAGTTATTATTATTATCACTCAACACAACTGGTGCACAATCATGAACAGGCTGTAATCTATGATGGGTGGGACACTGAGAGTGAGTCCAGAATAATAAGGATCTATAATCATTCACATGTGAATAATCGTTAAGTGACATAGTACGATAATTTATATTTATATACTAGTATAAAAATGAAAGAAACTAAACTAAGAAATCAATAACCAGGGAAAGATAACCCATCTGCCGAGGTTAAGCTAGATACAGCCCAAAATACAACAGAGCGATACATGACACTACTGGATAACACTTAGATAATTCCCACTCTTCATAGTGCTCATTAACAGTTATACACTGGGTTTAACTGTATAGTGTAACAAACTGGATAATGTATGGAAGTGAATGTCGATAATGAATATAATATTGAATAACCCCAACATAATTAAGCCAATGCAAAGTTAAGGATTGTAAAAGATACACAACGGTAGAACTTCTAATGATCGAGATAATTTATCTGATTTATACAGTTTGAGCTCAATGGCAATATGCTGGAGTCAGGTTAGTAATGCCACACTGCCTACCTACATTAAATGGCAATCAGAAAACGGTATTAAATGTTTTTTATTGAATAACTGCATCAAGAAAGCAGATTGAAAATCATACGAGCTATAATATCATAGCCAGCAAGGGCAAGGCTATATCATCGCTTAATACACTTCACGCACACGTTTATTAACCCGCACATCACTTAGCTACACCTCACTCACGCCGCCTCCATGACTGAAGACTCGACCACAGACCAACGTCATGCAATGCTGGTGGGAGGCAGCCTAACTCTTGTGGTGAGGTGCCATGCTGGTGACCGTCGTACTGGAAGCGGCTGGGTCACGCACAACAAACTAACTGGCTGCTGGTGTGAGGCGTGTTGTGTAGCCTCGGTCGGTGAGTCGGGCACAGTGGTAGACGAAGCCGTGTACGGTAGACGTAGGCTCAGTACAATAGGCGATAAGGACTGACCAGCAGATTAGCGGCACCGCTATCATGATGGCAGAAGAGGACGGTAACCCTTCCTAGCAGGTGAGTGAGGAAGTGGGCGAGGTGCGCCGTGTAGGGCAGACGTCAGCCGCCACATACATAACTTGGCCGGCGTCGAGTCACTACTACATGCACGTCACTAAGGTGGCAATGAGCCGGGTAGGAGGTGGCGGCGTGCACGGACCGGCAACGGTCGATGATGAGGACCACCGTGTCTTGATATGCAACAGATGTTGCAATTTGCCAGCGGGTTCGGTGGTCACAGGAACATGTGGTGACGCTTCCAATCAACTTAGAACATTACTACATTCTGGCGCGTTGGCTGCTCGTTATTTATCCTGCACAAATGATCTTTGAAACCCAATGTGAACAGGATATGGTACCAGGTGACTAACAAATTGGATTATAATTTTATGCAACTAAACACATTCATACCTTAGCTTAGGATTTTACATACATACTGTACATGGACACAGCTCGCGAAGCTGGTTGGCCAGGTGCACGAGATGAAACCTTTCATATTTACGTTCAAATATACAAGAAAACTGCCCGACACACACCACCAGCCAGGCCCACTCTGAATACGCCAACCGCCATACATTCGTGTGGGGGTGATGAACTATGTGTTCGGCTAAACAACTGTAGCTTGATAACTGTAAGTACGGTAAACATCTGTAGGTGGATAACTGTAAGTACGGTAAACATCTGTAGGTGGATAACTAAGTACGGTAAACATCTGTAGGTGGATAAGTAAGTACGGTAAACATCTGTAGGTGGATAACTAAGTACGGTAAACATCTGTAGGTGGATAACTAAGTACGATAAACATCTGTAGGTGGATAACTAAGTACGGTAAACATCTGTAGGTGGATAAGTAAGTACGGTAAACATCTGTAGGTGGATAACTGTAAGTACGGTAAACATCTGTAGGTGGATAACTAAGTACGGTAAACATCTATAGGTGGATAACTGTAAGTACGGTACACATCTGTAGGTGGATAACTGTAAGTACGGTAAACATCTGTAGGTGGATAAGTAAGCACGGTAAACATCTGTAGGTGGATAATTAAGTACGGTAAACATCTGTAGGTGGATAATTAAGTACGTTAAACATCTGTAGGTAGATAACTGTAAGTACGGTAAACATCTGTAAAACTGTAAGTACGGTAAACATCTGTAGGTGGATAACTGTAAGTACGTTAAACATCTGTAGGTGGATAACTGTAAGTACGGTAAACATCTGTAGGTGGATAACTAAGTACGGTAAACATCTGTAGGTGGATAACTAAGTACGGTAAACATCTGTAGGTGGATAACTGTAAGTACGGTAAACATCTGTAGGTGGATAACTAAGTACGGTAAACATCTGTAGGTGGATAAGTAAGTACGGTAAACATCTGTAGGTGGATAACTAAGTACGGTAAACATCTGTAGGTGGATAACTAAGTACGATAAACATCTGTAGGTGGATAACTAAGTACGGTAAACATCTGTAGGTGGATAAGTAAGTACGGTAAACATCTGTAGGTGGATAACTGTAAGTACGGTAAACATCTGTAGGTGGATAACTAAGTACGGTAAACATCTATAGGTGGATAACTGTAAGTACGGTACACATCTGTAGGTGGATAACTGTAAGTACGGTAAACATCTGTAGGTGGATAAGTAAGCACGGTAAACATCTGTAGGTGGATAATTAAGTACGGTAAACATCTGTAGGTGGATAATTAAGTACGGTAAACATCTGTAGGTGGATAACTGTAAGTACGGTAAACATCTGTAAAACTGTAAGTACGGTAAACATCTGTAGGTGGATAACTGTAAGTACGTTAAACATCTGTAGGTGGATAACTGTAAGTACGGTAAACATCTGTAGGTGGATGACTAAGTACGGTAAACATCTGTAGGTGGATAACTAAGTACGGTAAACATCTGTAGGTGGATAACTGTAAGTACGGTAAACATCTGTAAAACTGTAAGTACGGTAAACATCTGTAGGTGGATAACTAAGTACAGGTAACATCTGTGGGATGATGATTGTAAGTACAGCTAACATCTGTGGGTTGATAATTGTAGGTACGGTAAACATCTGTAGGTTAACAATTGTAAGTACAGCTAACATCTGTGGGTTGATAACTGTAATTACGGTAAACATCTGTAGGTTGATATGTACAGCTAACATCTGTGGACTGATAATTGTAAGAACAGCTAACATCTGTGGGTTGATAATTGTAAGTATGGTAAACATCTGTACGTTGATAATTGTAAGTACAGCTAATATCTGTGGGTTGATAATTGTAATTACGGTAAACATCTGTGGGTTGATAATTGTAAGTACAGCTAATATCTGTGGGTTGATAATTGTAATTACGGTAAACATCTGTAGGTTGATATGTACAGCTAACATCTGTGGACTGATAATTGTAAGTACAGCTAACATCTGTGGGTTGATAATTGTAAGTATGGTAAACATCTGTAGGTTGATAATTGTAAGTACAGCTAACATCTGTGGGTTGATAATTGTAATTACGGTAAACATCTGTAGGTTGATAATTGTAAGTACAGCTAACATCTGTGGGTTGATAACTGTAAGTACGGTAAACATCTGTAGGTTGATAATTGTAAGTACAGCTAACCTATGTGGGTTGATAATTGTAAGCACGGTAAACATCTGTAGGTTGATAATTGTAAGTACAGCTAACCTATGTGGGTTGATAATTGTTAGCACGGTAAACATCTGTAGGTTGATAATTTTTGGTACAGCTAACCTATGTGGGTTGATAATTGTAAGCACGGTAAACATCTGTAGGTTGACAATTTTAAGTACAGCTGACATCTGTGGGTTGATAACTGTAAGTACAGTAAACATCTGTAGGTTGATAATGCAGGTATACTTAGGGAAGGAGGTACTTGATGTCACTCACACACAACATGACATAATCCAATGTGAAGATTAGACAACTATAGACTTGATGTGTTATCAGCAGGGGCAGCTGTAGTCCAGCAGGATTATAAAAACTGGGCGCACTAAAATGTGTAATTAAGAGCTAAATATAGTAAGAAAAATTATTAAATGATTCTTCTAGATAATATGCGTAATTAAGAGCTAAATAAGGAAGTAAGACAAATTATTAAATGATTCTTCTACATAATATGCGTAATTAAGAGCTAAATAAGGAAGTAAGACAAATTATTAAATGATTCTTCTAGATAATATGTGTAATTAAGAGCTAAATAAAGGAAGTAAGACAAATTATTAAATGATTCTTCTAGATAATATGTGTAATTAAGAGCTAAATAAGGAAGTAAGACAAATTATTAAATGATTCTTCTACATAATATGCGTAATTAAGAGCTAAATAAGGAAGTGTGACAAATTATTAAAAGATTCTTCTAGATAATATGTGTAATCAAGAGCTACATAAAGGAAGTAAGACAAATTATTAAATGATCCTTCTGGATAATATGTGTAATTAAGAGCTAAATAAGGAAGTAAGATAAATTATTAAATGATTCTTCTACATAATATGCGTAATTAAGAGCTAAATAAGGAAGTGTGACAAATTATTAAAAGATTCTTCTAGATAATATGTGTAATCAAGAGCTACATAAAGGAAGTAAGACAAATTATTAAATGATCCTTCTGGATAATATGTGTAATTAAGAGCTAAATAAAGGTAGTATGACAAATTATTAAATGATTCTTCTGGATAATATGTGTAATTAAGAGCTAAATAAGGAAGTAAGACAAATTATTAAATGATTCTTCTAGATAACGTGTAATTAAGAGCTAAATAAGGAAGTAAGACAAATTATTAAATGATTCTTCTAGATAATATGTGTAATTAAGAGCTAAATAAGGCAGTAAGATAAATTATTAAATGATTCTTCTAGATAATATGTGTAATTAAGAGCTAAATAAATAAAGGTAGACAAATTATTAAATGATTCTTCTGGATAATATGTGTAATTAAGAGCTAAATAAATGTAGTATGACAAATCATTAAATGATTCTTCTGGATAATATGTGCAATTAAGAGCTAAATAAGGAAGTAAGACAAATTATTAAATGATTCTTCTGGGTAATATGTGTAATTAAGAGCTAAATAAAGGAAGACAAATTATTAAATGATTCTTCTGGATAATATGTGTAATTAAGAGCTAAATAAAGGTAGTATGACAAATTATTAAATGATTCTTCTGGATAATATGTGCAATTAAGAGCTAAATAAGGAAGTAAGACAAATTATTAAATGATTCTTCTGGGTAATATGTGGAATTAAGAGCTAAATAAGGAAGTAAGACAAATTATTAAATGATTCTTCTGGATAATATGTGTAATTAAGAGCTAAATAAAGGAAGTAAGACAAATTATTAAATGATTCTTCTGGATAATATGTGTAATTAAGAGCTATAAGGAAGTAAGACAAATTATTAAATGATTCTTCTGGATAATATGTGTAATTAAGAGCTAAATAAAGGAAGTAAGACAAATTATTAAATGATTCTTCTGGATAATATGTGTAATTAAGAGCTAAATAAGGAAGTAAGACAAATTATTAAATGATTCTTCTGGATAATATGTGTAATTAAGAGCTAAATAAGGAAGTAAGACAAATTATTAAATGATTCTTCTGGATAATATGTGTAATTAAGAGCTAAATAAGGAAGTGACAAATTATTAAATGATTCTTCTGGATAATATGTGTAATTAAGAGCTAAATAAGGAAGTAAGACAAATTATTAAATGATTCTTCTGGATCAAAACGTGAATGGTCTCTTCTTTACTGTTGATACTGATGCTTTTATCTTTAACAACCCTCTTGTTTATACTTGACCCACAGGCTAACAACCCTCTTGTTTATACTTGACCCACAGGCTAACAACCTTCTTGTTTATACTTAATAACTTTCTTGTTTACAATTAACCTACATTCTAACAACCCTCCTGTTTAGTACTGACCTACAGTCTAACAACCTTCTTGTTCACAAATGACCTACAATATAACAATCCTCTTGTTTACAACTGACCGACGAGTGCCTACAGTAAGCTATGATGAACCGTGACCCGATCCCTCAAGGTATTGTGGATTATGTATGTTGTACAACACAACCAAGATGATGCTGCAGCTGATCACCACCTCCTACACACACACCAACGTTACCATCACCTAGCGTGACACCATCACTGGTAATCACCATTCACCCGCATACTTCAGAACCCCCCCCCCCCAGCATACCTTACCGGCCTGCCTACTGTGGTCGTCCCAGTCACTGCACCTGCCTACTGTGGTCGTCCCAGTCACTGCACCTGCCTACTGTGGTCGTCCCAGGCACTGCACCTGCCTACTGTGGTCGTCCCAGTCACTGCACCTGCCTACTGTGGTCGTCCCAGTCACTGCACCTGCCTACTGTGGTCGTCCCAGTCACTGCACCTGCCTACTGTGGTCGTCCCAGTCACTGCACCTGCCTACTGTGGTCGTCCCAGTCACTGCATGTTACTCTGTGCACCTGGCGGGAGTCGTGCCACATTCACTTGGTGTGAGACAGTTTCATGGTCTACCCGTCGCACGTCTCTGGCTGTAGCTGAACTGCTGCCTTGCTCACACCTGTTGCTCATGTGTTACCTGTTGCAAATGTTGATAACCACAGGTGGTGTAGTTAGTGGACAGTAGTGGTTCTCGTATGAGAGCGCTGATACTGTCATAACCTTGATGCTACTCTGGTTCTGTTAATGCTGTCAGTTGTTGTTGTTATGACTGGATGGACACGTACTTTGTGATGCAGCAAGCTAAGGAACACATGACAGCGGCTAAGATATAAAGCAAGATATGGAGGAAACTTGATCACTAACACCGAGAAGGGAGGTTACTTGTGACGCCGCTGACTCTCTTCTATTGATCACAGTGATGGTTATCATCAACATCACAATCACGACTATTACTAAGTTTCATTTAAAAACTGATGAATTATGAAACAAATACCAGCACTAGCTAACACACATCGAGACATATCAACCAACATACACACGTAACAAGCCTGGATGGCTCAATAGTAGCAGCAGTTTATATCATGAGATCAGGGTTCAGTTCCCATGGTGTGGAGCAGTCCACCGTTACATATCAGTGTTACTACTTAGGTTAATCATTACAAACAATATGTATTTCATGCAAGTTTATATAGGCTGTGAGTACGTTCTGTTTCTCATGCTCGGCTCTGATAAGGATGTTACATACAGTTGCTTTTGGGAAGGGTCTGTTACATACGCTAGGGACTGATAAGGAACTCTTAACCTTCCAACTAGTTATCATAACTTGCCTACCACAGTCATAATAATAATGATAATCTGCCTACTAGTTATAATAACCGTCCTGCCTACAACTGTTATCATTAGTAACCAGGGATACCTGCATGTTAATCCAAAAGTTGTGATGCAGTAGTTTTGGTCACACAGTAACTGCTCTAGTCTTACCCGTGTCTTCATACACTTATGTCATTCTTACAACAGGTAAACAGTCTTGAAGGTCAAGTGTACCAACACCACTCACGATAAATATCAACATGACCAAATGAACCGCAAAACTTATATACACCGACACTGGGAAGACTTACACCCACCTCTAACATGGACGTGGTGGTGTCAGCGCACATCACACCAAGATAAGCCTCTCTCTCTCTCTCTCTCTCTCTCTCTCTCTCTCTCTCTCTCTCTCTCTCTCTCTCTCTCATATATATATATATATATATATATATATATATATATATATATATATATATATATATTTTATACTTTGTCGCTGTCTCCCGCGTTTGCGAGGTAGCGCAAGGAAACAGACGAAAGAAATGGCCCAACCCCCCCCATACACATGTATATACATACGTCCACACACGCAAATATACATACCTACACAGCTTTCCATGGCTTACCCCAGACGCTTCACATGCCTTGATTCAATCCACTGACAGCACGTCAACCCCGGTATACCACATCGCTCCAATTCACTCTATTCCTTGCCCTCCTTTCACCCTCCTGCATGTTCAGGCCCCGATCACACAAAATCTTTTTCACTCCATCTTTCCACCTCCAATTTGGTCTCCCTCTTCTTGTTCCCTCCACCTCCGACACATATATCCTCTTGGTCAATCTTTCCTCACTCATCCTCTCCATGTGCCCAAACCACTTCAAAACACCCTCTTCTGCTCTCTCAACCACGCTCTTTTTATTTCCACACATCTCTCTTACCCTTACGTTACTCACTCGATCAAACCACCTCACACCACACATTGTCCTCAAACATCTCATTTCCAGCACATCCATCCTCCTGCGCACAACTCTATCCATAGCCCACGCCTCGCAACCATACAACATTGTTGGAACCACTATTCCTTCAAACATACCCATTTTTGCTTTCCGAGATATTCTTCTCGACTTCCACACATTCTTCAAGGCCCCCAGAATTTTCGCCCCCTCCCCCACCCTATGATCCACTTCCGCTTCCATGGTTCCATCCGCTGCCAAGTCCACTCCTACATATCTAAAACACTTCACTTCCTTCAGTTTTTCTTCATTCAAACTTACCTCCCAATTGACTTGTCCCTCAACCCTACTGTACCTAATAACTTTGTTCTTATTCACATTTACTCTCAGCTTTCTTCTTTCACACACTTTACCAAACTCAGTCACCAGCTTCTGCAGTTTCTCATCCGAATCAGCCACCAGCACTTTATCATCAGCGAACAACAACTGACTCACTTCCCAAGCTCTTTCATCCACAACAGACTGCATACCTGCCCCTCTCTCCAAAACTCTTGCATTCACCTCCCTAACAACCCCATCCATAAACAAATTAAACAACCATGGAGACATCACACACCCCTGCCTCAAACCGACATTCACTGAGAACCAATCACTTTCCTCTCTTCCTATTCGTACACATGCCTTACATCCTCGGTAAAAACTTTTCACTGCTTCTAACAACTTGCCTCCCACACCATACATTCTTAATACCTTCCACAGAGCATCTCTATCAACTCTATCATATGCCTTCTCCAGATCCATGAATGCTAAATACAAATCCATTTGCTTTTCTAAGTATTTCTCACATACATTCTTCAAAGCAAACACCTATCCACACGTCCTCTAACACTTCTGAAACACACTGGTCTACCCCAATCTGATGCTTTGTACACGCCTTCACCCTCTCAATCAATACCCTCCCATATATATATATATATATATATATATATATATATATATATATATATATATATATATATTGCAAGAGGTTACAGTGGTACATGTGATCTAGTATATGCAATAAATTCACAGGAAAATGAAACACTAAGTTCGCAAGCGCTTTTTCGCGTAATGATCACATCGTCAGGGGAGATACAAGAATGAGATATAGAATAGTCAATTGATATACAAGGAAGAGACATAGCTAATGGCGTTTTAGCTACGTCTCTTCCATGTATATCAACTGACTGTTCTATATCTCATTCATGTATCTCCTCTGATGTTGTGATCATTACAGGAAAGCGCACTTGTGAACCTGTTGTGTTTCATTTTCTTGTGAATTTATTGCATTCTCTCGCAGCAAGTGGAGGCGGTGGGCCGAGAGTGTGCGACCTGCAGATCTCTGACAGGGGACAAGAAAGACATAAGCCGTAACCACAAGGATCTAACAATGATCTAATCATCAACTAAAGAAAATTACAGAAACAACCCTGACTGTGAACATTTTAACACGACGAACAATGAGGCTCAACTATAATAACTTAATCATGTAACGTTATCCGGGGAAAACTTCTTGGAATGACGAAAACGTGCTAAGAGTAGCGAACTGGTGTAAACTATGTGAACTGTGTTAGCGGTGTGGGTTGGGTACTCAATGTGGGAGGAGCTCCCAAAGATCAAAGCGGCAATGTAAGGTGAGTGTTGAGAGCACCTGTGACCTGATGAAATACAGCAGCTGTCTGAGTTAGTCAAGTGAACCACAGAAGGGGAAGTAATCACAGTGGGCTGAGTGGACTACGGTGAGGTACGGAGAAACAAGTGATATAACATAGTAAATACAATCAGGTGTCAGGCTTTCCAATCTTGGAGTGAGTGTGGAGACTGTCCTGAGTGGTGGTCTGTGTAGAACGACAGGGCGACGCATAATACAATCAGTCTGTAACACATACTACAACCTGGAGAACTTGGCCAAGGTGGAGCTGTGGTGCCGGAACTGTTGGCTCAATCTGAGGAGCTTGGGCAAGATGGAACACCAGCAGACTGCACACAACGGCCATGGAAACATTAACCTCTGGCCAACTACCGTCTCTAGGGGTCTCAAGTTTGCCCACCGTGGAAGAAATAGGAGTGGAGGGTTACCTGATCACAGCATTCAAGGTTTTCAAACAGATCTATGTCGTGGACCACAGCGAAAAGCGTTTCGAAAAATGTGTGAACAAGAAAACCAGAGGTCAGAGGTCATGAGAAAACCAAAGGTCATGACAAACCTATGGAAGCTTGTTCAATAGGTGTCACATGTACTGAACAAGTATAAGACTGGTGCAAAATAGCAATATACTGAACAAGGACATGGTAAATGCAGAGGATTAAATGGTTTACTGTAAGATTAAAGAGAGCATGAGTCTACCATCGTAGGATTCCCTCCCCGTACACAACAACGAAGTAGTTACACACACACACGTTCTTGGTTAAAATGCTTTTGGAAACAGACAAACACATCGAGAAATACTGAACATGGGAATCCTTCCATTAGCCTACAACTGGGCCGGAGGAGACGATACACGAGGAGAGAGAGAGAGAGAGAGAGAGAGAGAGAGAGAGAGAGAGAGAGAGAGAGAGAGAGAGAGAGAGAGAAGGGGGGGGTAGAGTAAGACGGGCAATGTTTGCCGAGCGGCCGTGGTCATGGTAACACAGGCCAGGGTTTCCCCCACCACGGTACATACAGTTCCGGGTTCCCTTACCACCACCACCTCCCTACCACAACCACCACCACACTTATCACCAGCAACAACACTACCGCTCTGTCACCACGCCTCCAATACCACCACCACTAACACCACACTGGCACCATAACAACCACTAACATCGATAACAACAACAACAACATCTCCGCTTGTTCACCACCAAAATCATCTCTACCTCTGACCACACACAACCTTCTACCACCACCATGATCATAACATGACTGACCACACACAACCTTCTACCACCACCATGATCATAACATGACTGACCACACACAACCTTCTACCACCATCACGATCATAACATGACTGACCACACACAACCTTCTACCACCATCATGATCATAACATGACTGACCACACACAACCTTCTACCACCACCATGATCATAACATGACTGACCACACACAACCTTCTACCACCACCATGATCATAACATGACTGACCACACACAACCTTCTACCACCATCATGATCATAACATGACTGACCACACACAACCTTCTACCACCATCACGATCATAACATGACTGACCACACACAACCTTCTACCACCATCATGATCATAACATGACTGACCACACACAACCTTCTACCACCATCATGATCATAACACGACTGACCACACACAACCTTCTACCACCACCATGATCATAACATGACTGACCAAACACAACCTTCTACCACCACCATGATCATAACATGACTGACCACACACAACCTTCTACCACCACCATGATCATAACACAACTGACCACACACAACCTTCTACCACCATCACGATCATAACATGACTGACCACACACAACCTTCTACCACCATCATGATCATAACATGACTGACCACACACAACCTTCTACCACCATCACGATCATAACATGACTGACCACACACAACCTTCTACCACCACCATGATCATAACATGACTGACCACACACAACCTTCTACCACCATCATGATCATAACATGACTGACCACACACAACCTTCTACCACCATCACGATCATAACATGACTGACCACACACAACCTTCTACCACCACCATGATCATAACATGACTGACCACACACAACCTTCTACCACCACCATGATCATAACACAACTGACCACACACAACCTTCTACCACCATCACGATCATAACATGACTGACCACACACAACCTTCTACCACCATCATGATCATAACATGACTGACCACACACAACCTTCTACCACCATCATGATCATAACATGACTGACCACACACAACCTTCTACCACCATCACGATCATAACATGACTGACCACACACAACCTTCTACCACCATCACGATCATAACATGACTGACCACACACAACCTTCTACCACCATCACGATCATAACATGACTGACCACACACAACCTTCTACCCACCATCATGATCATAACACGACTGACCACACACAACCTTCTACCACCACCATGATCATAACATGACTGACCACACACAACCTTCTACCACCACCATGATCATAACACGACTGACCACACACAACCTTCTACCACCATCACGATCATAACATGACTGACCACACACAACCTTCTACCACCATCATGATCATAACATGACTGACCACACACAACCTTCTACCACCATCACGATCATAACATGACTGACCACACACAACCTTCTACCACCATCATGATCATAACATGACTGACCACACACAACCTTCTACCACCATCACGATCATAACATGACTGACCACACACAACCTTCTACCACCATCATGATCATAACATGACTGACCACACACAACCTTCTACCACCATCACGATCATAACATGACTGACCACACACAACCTTCTACCACCATCATGATCATAACACGACTGACCACACACAACCTTCTACCACCACCATGATCATAACATGACTGACCACACACAACCTTCTACCACCACCATGATCATAACACGACTGACCACACACAACCTTCTACCACCATCACGATCATAACATGACTGACCACACACAACCTTCTACCACCATCACGATCATAACATGACTGACCACACACAACCTTCTACCACCATCACGATCATAACATGACTGACCACACACAACCTTCTACCACCATCACGATCATAACATGACTGACCACACACAACCTTCTACCACCATCACGATCATAACATGACTGACCACACACAACCTTCTACCACCATCATGATCATAACACGACTGACCACACACAACCTTCTACCACCACCATGATCATAACATGACTGACCAAACACAACCTTCTACCACCACCATGATCATAACATCGACTGACCACACACAACCTTCTACCACCACCATGATCATAACACAACTGACCACACACAACCTTCTACCACCATCACGATCATAACATGACTGACCACACACAACCTTCTACCACCATCACGATCATAACATGACTGACCACACACAACCTTCTACCACCATCACGATCATAACATGACTGACCACACACAACCTTCTACCACCATCACGATCATAACATGACTGACCACACACAACCTTCTACCACCATCACGATCATAACATGACTGACCACACACAACCTTCTACCACCATCACGATCATAACATGACTGACCACACACAACCTTCTACCACCATCACGATCATAACATGACTGACCACACACAACCTTCTACCACCATCACGATCATAACATGACTGACCACACACAACTTTCTACCACCACCATGATCATAACACGACTGACCACACACAACCTTCTACCACCACCATGATCATAACACGACTGACCACACACAACCTTCTACCACCATCATGATCATAACATGACTGACCACACACAACCTTCTACCACCATCACGATCATAACATGACTGACCACAAACAACCTTCTACCACCACCATGATCATAACATGACTGACCACACACAACCTTCTACCACCACCATGATCATAACATGACTGACCACACACAACCTTCTACCACCATCACGATCATAACATGACTGACCACACACAACCTTCTACCACCATCACGATCATAACATGACTGACCACACACAACCTTCTACCACCATCACGATCATAACATGACTGACCACACACAACCTTCTACCACCATCACGATCATAACATGACTGACCACACACAACTTTCTACCACCACCATGATCATAACACGACTGACCACACACAACCTTCTACCACCACCATGATCATAACACGACTGACCACACACAACCTTCTACCACCATCATGATCATAACATGACTGACCACACACAACCTTCTACCACCATCACGATCATAACATGACTGACCACACACAACCTTCTACCACCACCATGATCATAACATGACTGACCACACACAACCTTCTACCACCATCATGATCATAACATGACTGACCACACACAACCTTCTAACACCATCACGATCATAACATGACTGACCACACACAACCTTCTACCACCACCATGATCATAACATGACTGACCACACACAACCTTCTACCACCATCATCATAAAATGACTACATAACATCCACATGATAACTGACCTCCAGCTAAGTGCCTGTATGAGGGAATGGACCGGGAACCACTGCCTGTATGAGGGAGTGGACCGCGAACCAGTGCCTGTATGAAGGAGTGGACCGAGAAACACTGCCTGTATGAGGGAGTGGACCCGGAACTAATGCCTGTATGAGGGAATGGACCGGGAACCACTGCCTGTATGAGGGAGTGGACCGGGAACCAGTGCCTGTATGAGGGAGTGGACCGGGAAACACTGCCTGTGTGAGGGAGTGGGCCCGGAACTAGTGCCTGTATGAGGGAATGGACCGGGAACCACTGTCTGTATGAAGGAGTGGACCGGGAACCACTGTCTGCATGTGGGGATGGACCGGGAACCACTGCCTGTATGAGGGAGTGGACCGGGAATTTGTGCCTGTATTAGGGAGTGGACCCGGAACTAGTGCCTGTATGAGGGAATGGACCCGGAACCAGTGCCTGTATGAGGGAATGGACCCGGAACCAGTGCCTGTATGAGGGAATGGACCCGGAACCAGTGCCTGTATAAGGGAGTGTTGCGGGAACCAATGTCTGTAAGATGGAGAGGTGGGAAAGTATGTGTGTGAAGTAATAGTTGAACCGTTCCTGTTCTGAGGCCATTCAGTCAATGGATCAGGCATATCGGCTGGAAAAACTCTCCTTCCTCTATCTCTCATTCAGCTTTGATTATGCCTGTAAGCACAGCAAGCACGTTCGTTATCCGTGGGGAAAACCGTTCCTTTACTCAAAGGAAGTGCGATAACTTCTCGTCATCCACTGATAGGTCTTTCTGGTCTTTAGCTAGGGCATTTCTAACAACTTCTGTTGCTCTACAGTCCCTTCACTTTTCCGTTGTGACGGTAATACAGCTGTGTCTGCCGTAGACAGCAACTCTCTTTAGTTCCCCTTTCTCCTCTAACTCTATCCTGAACGACTAATAACACTCCTTCCCCCCCCCCCCCCCCTGATGCTCTTCTTAATAATCCTATGCCCCTCCCAATACTCTCTTTTCGGACAGACCGAAAAGCACTTCTCTCTGGACACAAGCAAGGTTTATGGTCCTGATGGCCTCCATTCCCGTGTTCTGAAAGCGTGTGACTCTGAACTTGCACCTGTGCTTGCTCGTCTGTTCCGTTTCTATTCAAAAACCAAAACATTTCCTTCCCTTTGGAAGCGTGCTTTGATATATCCCATCATTAAGAAGGGTGATCGTTCTGACCTCTCTTAACTATCGTCCTAATGCTTTGACATCTGCCATTTCCAAAGTGTTTGAATCTCTCCTCAACTCCCAGATCTTTAGACACCTCGAGACTCAGTCTTCTCTTTGATCAACAGTATGGCTTCCGTAAGGCCAGATCCACTTACGATATTCTTTCCTATCTTGCTAATGTTTGGTTATCAGCCTTGAAAAATTATGGGGAGTCATGTGTAGTTGCCCTTGACATATCCAAAGCTTTTGACAGGGTATAGTATCGGGGTCTGATCTCTAAGCTCCTCTCTTTAGACTTTCCTTCCTCACTCTGGTTCTTCATATCTAGTTTCCTCTCTGGCCGATCTATCTCTGTGGGTGTTCATGGAGCAGCCTCCCTCTTTTCTCCATCAACAGCAGTATCCTTTAAAGGTTCTGTCCTATCCCCTACACTTTTTTTTTTTTTTTGTCATTTTTTAACGATTTCCTCTGATCTACAAATAATCAAATGCAATTATACGCTAACAAGTCAATACTGCATTCATCCACATCCTTTAATTCTGCACCTTCTTCGCTCACTCGATCTGCATCTCATCTTGACACAGCTTCCTCGATAAACTCAGACTTGGACAGGATATCTCAGTGGGGATGACGTAATCTAGTAAAGTTTAATGCCTTGAAGACCTAGTTTCTACCCATCTATCTAAAGTCCTCACAACTGTCGCCTCTCCTTTGATGGTTCTCTAATTCCACCCCTTAACTTAATGAACATACTTGGTCTTAGTGTAACATCCACTCTTTCTTGGAAACCCCACATTACAAGAATAGCTACGTCTGCCTCTTAAGAAACTGGGTGTACTGTTTAGATGCCGAAACTTCTCTTCTGAACAGTTGTTCCGTTTATACAATGGATTGATTCGTCCTTGTATGGAGTACTGCTCTTACATCTGGGGTGGTTCTAGCTCTGTATCCTTACTTGACATATTTGAGTCGAAAGCGATCAGCTTTATGAACTGTTCCAGGTTAACTTCCAAACTTGACCCCCTTGCCCTACACCGCAATGATGGTTCACTTTCCTTCTTCTGTTGGTATTAATTTGTTTTTTGCTCCGGAGAGCTGGCTGCTCATGTGCCCACACCACTAGCTACACCACGCTATACTCGGCAAGCTGCTGCGTCACATGATTATTGTGTGGCCATCAGGAACTCAAGGGTGGGCCGTTTTGATAACTGTTTCGAAGCTTTGAAACTCTCTACCTTCTCATGTCTTTCCCAGTAACTATGATCTGCCGCACATTTCAAAAGACACGTCTTTCCTGTCCTCCACAATTCGTAAATACTTTCTCGTCTCTTCTTTTTTCCCTTTCATAATTCTCTTAATAGATGTAGGAAGAAAAGTTAAGGTGTGTTCTGATGGGTGACTGAGACTAGAAGAGGTGATCTGACGGATGAATGGAGCGAATGGTTAACAAGGAGGGCACTTCGATGTGCGAGTCAAACTGAAATGGTTTAACGATATCATGATGTGGGCTTTTGTCCGTGACTGGAGTCTTCCACATAAAAATAAAAAGTGGAGTGGGGCGGGAAAGTATCTATATGAGAGAATGGGACGGGAATCAGTGTCTGTATGAGGGAGTGAGGCAGTAAAGTTTCTGTATGAGGGTATGGGGCAGGAAAACTTCTTTATGTGGGAATATGGAGGAAACGAGCGTCTGTATGAGGGGAGTGGGGCGGGAACGTGTCATTATGAGGTAGTAAGGCGGGGACGTGCCATTTTGAGGAAGTAAGACGGGAACATGTGTCATTGTGAGGGAGTAAGTTGGGAACAAGTGTCATTATGAGGGAGTGGGGCGGGAACTAGTGCCATTATGAGGGAGTGGGGCGGAAACAAGCGTCATTATGAGGGAGTGGGGCGGGAACGTGTCATAATGAGGGAGTGGGGCGGGATCAGTGTTTCACACATGGCCTGTCTCTTACCTTGTTGTTCATCGGTGTTCTCTATATTTCTTATATTCTCTCTTAATCATTCCTCCACCTCTTCTGTCGTCAATATTTCTTTCTCCCGTCTATACATCACATTATCTTTCTGTCTCCTGAGCCGTCGGGTCTGGTGGTATTCCTCCGCTAGTGTTGTGATGGGGTGCAGGTGGCACGCCAGCCCTCAACACAACATCAGTCTCCACCACCAGCGACACATCCACATAAAAACTCACAAACTGAATCTAATTCTCCGTTTCCTGTTTCGTGCCTTTTTTCTTTCAGTATCCAAACTTCCGCATTAAGTCGGTCAACAACACGCTTTCTCTCTGCTTCTTCTCTGTCTATTTTCATCTTTATTCCCAATCTTATGTCATAATTTCCTATTTCACATTCTCTTTCTTTCCCAACACCTACTGTCACTGTCTCTCATATCTTCACTTCCCATTTTAATGTTTATATCTGTATGTAAACAACTCCGATACTCTGTATATCTTATCTTACCTTGCTCTCTGATGTTCTAGTCTCATTTCATATACAGCGTTTTTTCTACTCAACATACGTTACACAACATCTCTTTCTTTGTCAATTTCTCCCTAGTTTATATATATATATATATATATATATATATATATATATATATATATACATATATATATATATATATATATATATATATATATATATATATATATATATATATATATATATATATATATATACAGAACCTTCACTTCACAGTGAAGAGATTTATGCAACAATCTCCACTGGTAAGTAATTTCGTTTATTACACCCTCAGACAATGTCCGAGGATGTAATAAACGAAATTACTTACCGTTTTTATTTTCTCTTTCCAATGGTGAATGTTGCATATATATATATATATATATATATATATATATATATATATATATATATATATATTATCCCTGGGGATAGGGGAGAAAGAATACTTCCCACGCATTCCCTGTGTGTCGTAGAAGGCGACTAAAAGGGGAAGGAGCGGGGGCTGGAAATCCTTCCCTCTTGTTTTTTCATTCTTTAATTTTCCAAAAGAAGGAACAGAGAAGGGGACCACGTGAGGATATTCCCTCAAAGGCCCAGTCCTCTGTTCTTAACGCTACCTCGCTAACGCGGGAAATGGCGACTATGTATGAAAGATATATATATATATATATATATATATATATATATATATATATATATATATATATATACAGATAGATGAGTGTGTGGGGAACGGGTTAGAATCTTCGACTACGTTTTCCAACAGAGAAAGAAGAACACACTGACCAAAATGGAAGAAGTTAGAATGTGCAGCAGGAGGTTAAGTGGCCGCCACCTGGGCTGGTCTCTCTCTCTCTCTCTCTCTCTCTCTCTCTCTCTCTCTCTCTCTCTCTCTCTCTCTCTCTCTCACACACACACACACACACACACACACACACACACACACATCTACTACAGAAGGTCCAGAGCCGTACATAACAGTCCTGCTGCAGTGGAGAGGTGTAAGGAGTGGAGAGGAGGACACCAGCTGCCCATGCTAGAAGCAGCCGATTATCAAGAGAGGTGACGACCACCATCAAATTCCTCAGAAGATGATGGTAATGTTAGGAGTGGCCAGTTACTGGAACTGTAGGGAAGACTGACCACCTCCCGCCACCTATAGGCTTTTGGATACAAACCAAGTAATGATGGAAGAACGCCAGCCACATTAATGACACATCTGTGCTCCCTCACGCATGGTGCACTAACACTTCAAAACCCAGAACTATACAATTAAAAGCTGGCTGCCACCGCTGGAAATATCAAGTAATAACTTGCAGTCAAAACGTCTACATGAAAGAATATATATTACCATGACGTCTTCCCTAAGCACCTACCATGCTGATCTTGGTTCATGTTGCCCTTCATATGCACCCACCGTGTTGACCTTACTCTGCCTGTCCTTCTTTGGTACCTCCCACGTTGTTCTTGGCTTAATTCTGTCCTTCCTACGTGACTACCATGCTGTAAATCTTCACTTTTGCCTCCAGAAGATAGTGATCAAACATTCCACCAGCTGCCTCTCTTAGCACATCTACATCCAAAAGTCTCTCTTTTACACACCTATCAATTAATACGTAATCTAATAACACCCGCTCACCATATCTCCTGCTCACATATATATACTTGTTCATATCTCTCTTTAAATCAAGTATTACCAATGATCAGTCTCTTTTCAGCAAACAACACAAGTTCTTCACCATTTCCATTAATGACACTCATATACTACATACGCACCAATTATACCTTCAACTACCACATTACTTACCTTTGCATTTAAATCACCCATCACTAATACCTTGTCCCGTGCACCAAAACCGCTGACACACTAACTCAGTTGTTCCCAAACACTTGCTCATCTATCGCTATCCACTTTAAGTTTTCCCGACATCAAGGAGAATTTACTTCCTTACGCTTAATCACACACTCCCACAACTCGCGCTTCAGAAGTGCTACTCCTTCCTTTGCTCTGGTCCTCTCACCAACTCCTGACTTTACTCCCCAGACATTTCCAAACCATTCTTCCAATTTACCCTTGAGCTTTATTTCGCTCAGAGCTAGAACATCCAGGTTTCTTTCCTCAAACATACGACATATGTATCCTCTCTTCTCATTTTGGTTACATACACATTCAGAGACTCCATGTTGAGCTTTCGAGGAGGATGAGCACTACCCGCTTGGCTCCTTCTGTTTCCTCTCTATGTAATTGAGGTACAAGAAGGGAAGGATTTCCAGTCTCCTGCGCCCGCTTCCCCTAGTCGCCTTCAACGACACGCTGAGATACGGAGGTAGAATGCTTTCTCCCCTGCAGAAATACCACTGGTAAAAGGAATCGCGAGAATCCTGGGCGCTTTGGCTAACATCTTCAGAGGTCTAGTTACATACAGAGAAAACAGATACGTTACAGGTTATGTATGCAGAACCGGAAGAAATATGGAATGGGGTCAAGTGAACTTGTAATTACTGAGAGAAGTGGTTGGCACAAGGTCCTCTGTGACCCACCCTCTATCTTACCTTGACCTGACATGTCCCGGTCGAGGTCACGCAGACCCTTGTCCCAACCTCAGCTCTTCATAATCAGATCATTCAACCCCATTCCATGTTTCCTCCTCTTCTGTGTACGTAACCTGTATTGTGTATATGTTCTCTCTATATATGTACTCCTCTCAACATGTGCTAATACACCAAAGCCCACACGGTTTCCCTGAATCCTTTTGCTAGTGGTGTTTCTGCATTTAAGAAGTCACACACACACACACACACACACACACATATATATATATATATATATATATATATATATATATATATATATATATATATATATATATATATATATATATATATATAAAACGTGTATAAACCCAAAATTGATTAACCCCTCTAGCACAACGGCACGACCCTTGAGCACGACGGTACCATCATTAGGTATAACAGCCTGGCCTTTGACCCGACACTGGTGGCTCAGGTCAAGGGTTACATATATCCAAAGTGAATTTCGTTAGGCGAGGAAAGGCATTCACGTCAGGGCTCTCGCTCACCATCATCATCACTCTTAATGTGTCAAGGATATACTGCCCCCCCCGCCTCTCCCTCTCTCTTATTTTTCATCACACTAAAACTGACGGCATTCAGTCCATCAACAAAGACTATCATGTTTTGATGACGTACATATAAATTTCATCGTACCAATAGCAAGTAATGATGCCTTTAAGACACTTCACATTTATCATATATATTACTAATTATAACACTTCACATTTATCATATATATTACTAATTATAATACTTCACATTTATCATATATATTACTAATTATCAATACAGATGAACTACCCCCCCACACTCAGAGCAGCTTGATGACGTCAAGCGAGCAGTTCTTCGAAAGATACAATGATGAAGCAACCAGAGGCCAGAGCACACAAGAAGGAAAGGCTACATATAAGCAGTTTTCTACTACAGGATCAACTCAGTTATGAGACAGTCAATATGGAGAACACACATCAGTTTAACACCATGTATGATGAACTTCAAGAGATGAGGCTCCAACAATACAGAATTCTCTATTCAGTACAAACTCATGACAAAAAGTAATGAGACACATATGTACCTGGGCCGAATTAACGCAAACAACGTGATACACACGGAGAGGTGATGACTGACTGACGACAGTTGTGTACGGAGGTGATGACTGACTGACGACAGTTGTGTACGGAGGTGATGACTGACTGACGACAGTTGTGTACGGAGGTGATGACTGACTGACGACAGTTGTGTACGGAGGTGATGACTGACTGACAGTTGTGTACGGAGGTGATGACTGACTGACAGTTGTGTACGGAGGTGATGACTGACTGACAGTTGTGTACGGAGGTGATGACTGACTGACAGTTGTGTACGGAGGTGAATAATAAACTGAAAATAATTTTTCACCCTGGAGGACAGGACACCAGCTAGTGTAAGGATCTGGGACAGGATTGACAGTTTATTCTCTCCCCCGGGCTCCACTTCCCTCCCCCGGGCTCCACTTCCCTCCCCCGGGCTCCACTTCCCTCCCCCGGGCTCCACTTCCCTCCCTCGGGCTCCACCTCCCTCCCCCGGGCTCCACTTCCCTCCCCGGGCTCCACTTCCCTCCGCCGGGCTCCATCTCCCTCCCCCGGGCTCCACTTCCCTCCCCCGGGCTCCACTTCCCTCCCCCGGGCTCCACTTCCCTCCCCGGGCTCCACTTCCCTCCCCGGGCTCCACTTCCCTCCCCCGGGCTCCACCTTGTAATATGCATCACGTCATGGTAGCAATAGTGTAACTGGCAAAGTCCTTAACGAGCCAACCGCTTACATCACTGCCGCAAACCTACCCATGCCTGGGCGTGGCGGGGGGTTAGGAGGCGTGGATGTATGGAGGCGTGGGGGTAGGGGAGGACTCTGTGTGTGTGTGTGTGTGTGTGTGTGTGTGTACACGTGACAGTGATGCTAACATGTGGGTGTATGGTGTACACGATCATGTAAGAGAGGCCTGCTGGTGATGGTTCAGTGTATGAGTGTACACAGTGGTGGATGTACCTTGGTGTGGCGTCGGCCGACTCATGTATGAGTGTACACAGTGGAGGATGTACCTTGGTGTGGCGTCGGCCGACTCATGTATGAGTGTACACAGTGGTGGATGTACCTTGGTGTGGCGTCGGCCGACTCATGTATGAGTGTACACAGTGGTGGATGTACCTTGGTGTGGCGTCGGCCGACTCATGTATGAGTGTACACAGTGGTGGATGTACCTTGGTGTGGCGTCGGCCGACTCATGTATGAGTGTACACAGTGGTGGATGTACCTTGGTGTGGCGTCGGCCGACTCATGTATGAGTGTACAACGGTGGCTGGGAACACCTGGTGATCCGGCCCATGGCTGCTATGTACAATACCTAATATCATCACAAATATTACCACTAACCATCACTTCATTACACAACCCATCATGTACACACACTACAACCCATCATGTACACACACTACAACCCATCATGTACACACACTACAACCCATCATGTACACACACTACAACCCATCATGTACACACACTACAACCCATCATGTACACACACTACAACCCATCATGTACACACACTACAACCCATCATGTACACACACTACAACCCATCATGTACACACACTACAACCCATCATGTACACACACTACAACCCATCATGTACACACACTACAACCCATCATGTACACACACTACAACCCATCATGTACACACACTACAACCCATCATGTACACACACTACAACCCATCATGTACACACACTACAACCCATCATGTACACATACAACAGGCCATCATGTACACACACTACAACAGGCCATCATGTACACACACTACAACCCATCATGTACACATACAACAGGCCATCATGTACGCACACTACAACAGGCCATCATGTACACACACTACAACCCATCATGTACACATACAACAGGCCATCATGTACACACACTACAACAGGCCATCATGTACACACACTACAACCCATCATGTACACATACAACAGGCCATCATGTACACACACTACAACCCATCATGTACACATACAACAGGTCATCATGTACACACAAATATCAAGTAAAACATCACAGAACAATCTCATAATAAAATCAGCCAGACGACGTTGAGATAATGTAGGTAAAGACATGAGGCATGACACCGATGACGGAGCCTGTCTTACACACATCCATCACCACACACTACCTACCTACCATCCTACACCAGACCCACTACCTACCTACCTACCATCCTACACCAGACCCACTACCTACCATCCTACACCAGACCCACTACCTACCTACCTACCATCCTACAGCAGGCTCAGTAACTACCTACCATCCTACACCAGACCCACTACCTACCTACCTACCATCCTACACCAGACCCAGTACCTACCTACCTACCATCCTACACCAGACCCACTACCTACCTACCTACCATCCTACACCAGACCCAGTACCTACCTACCTACCATCCTACACCAGACCCAGTACCTACCTACCTACCAACCTACACCAGACCCAGTACCTACCTACCTACCAACCTACACCAGACCCAGTACCTACCTACCTACCAACCTACACCAGACCCAGTACCTACCTACCTACCAACCTACACCAGACCCAGTACCTACCTACCTACCATCCTACACCAGACCCAGTACCTACCTACCTACCATCCTACAGCAGGCTCAGTAACTACCTACCATCCTACACCAGACCCAGTACCTACCTACCTACCATCCTACAGCAGACTCAGTAACTACCTACCATCCTACACCAGACCCAGTACCTACCTACCTACCATCCTACACCAGACCCAGTACCTACCTACCTACCAACCTACACCAGACCCAGTACCTACCTACCTACCATCCTACAGCAGGCTCAGTAACTACCTACCATCCTACACCAGACCCAGTACCTACCTACCTACCATCCTACAGCAGACTCAGTAACTACCTACCATCCTACAGCAGACCCAGTACCTACCTACCTACCATCCTACAGCAGGCTCAGTAACTACCTACCATCCTACACCAGACCCAGTACCTACCTACCTACCATCCTACAGCAGGCTCAGTAACTACCTACCATCCTACACCAGACCCAGTACCTAACTACCTACCATCCTACAGCAGACTCAGTAACTACCTACCATCCTACACCAGACCCAGTACCTACCTACCATCCTACAGCAGACTCAGTAACTACCTACCAACCTACACCAGACCCAGTACCTACCTACCTACCATCCTACAGCAGACTCAGTAACTACCTACCAACCTACACCAGACCCAGTACCTACCTACGTAGTGTGCATCTCCATCTGTTGTTCCGCTAGCGGCCATGATATAGGCAGAAATGTACAATTAATACCAACATTCATCATCGTCTGCACAAATCTAACATTGTCATTAAGATGTAACGACTGTAATGATACATTCACTTCAGTATTTGAATGTATCAAGACAGTCTCTACATGTTAATGACAATACCTGCTCTCATGTCATAAAACATACGTTATGTTGTTTATGGTTATATAGTCTAGTGTTAAATTTGTGTAGACCATGATGATGATGATGATGAGTGTTGGTATTAATACCAGTCATCTTCTATGTTGGCTGGCCTCCAGCAGCAGCAGCAGCAGGAAGCATTTCTTCTTCCGTTTGAGAACGATGTTTATTGCGCACTTCTGCCCATATCATGGCCGGTGCAATCTCGTCCAAGAACCCACGCCAAAGTAAAGTACATTTGCGTGCTACTGGAGGTAGCGCAACCTTGCCCTTCACGAACCCTAACCTTACAGGGGCTCTGGTTAACACTAAGACTCACACACACAAACTGATCCAGAGATAATGATAACTACAATAATATATAGTGAAGTGATAATACCATAATAAGATGCTCTCTTTAATTTGCACTTATTCTGCTCACATCATTGTTCTTGTGGAAGGTACAGGCCAGTGCTGGAGCCGTGGCACCACATGTTAGTGGCACATAATGGATGGGTCATCTGAGGTTGTCTTCGCTATGGAACTTAGGATCTTAAGAGTATTTTGGAAGGTATCGCCACTCACAACATATCTTTTATATTTTCTGGTATTTTACTATAGGAGCCTGCGTGACGTGAGTCCCATACACTAGCTGTGTGTGTGTGTGTGTGTGTGTGTGTGTGTGTGTGTGTGTGTGTCTGTGTATTACCAATGTGTTGTGAAGTATGAATTACAAGTCATGTCTTGAACATGATTGTTTATGTGTGTAAATGATGAACAATACTGACGGATCAAGTAGTCAACGCTGACTTTACTAACGACTTCACACATATCATCAGGCACAGTGGCAGCATGCAGGGGCAGCATGCAGGGGCAACATGCAAGGGCAGCGTGCAGGGGCAGCGTGCAGGGGCAACATGTAGGGGCAGCGTACAGAGGCAGCGTGCACGGGCAGCGTGCAATGCAGGGGCAGCGTGCAGGGGCAGCGTGCAATGCAGGGGCAGCGTGCAGGGGCAGCGTGCAATGCAGGGGTAGCGCGCAGGGGTATCGTGCAATGCAGGGGCAGCGTGCAGGGGGAGCGTGCAGGTGTTAAACACGTATCAAAAGTAAACAAATCCAGATGGCCTCACGTGTATGATGGCTTAAGGTCCACAGTTATGACGGTAGTACCTTCCTGGACTGGTGCTGTCTACAACCTTCCCTGAGAGGCTATTGTCTACAACCTTCCTTAGATGACTGCTCTATACAACCCTCTCTGAGAGGTTGTTGTCTACAACCTTCCCTGGACGACTTGTCCACAACCTTACCTGGGTGACTGCTCTCTACAACCTTCCTGGACGAATGCTGTCTACAACCTTCTCTGAGAGGCTGTTGTCTACAATCTCTCCCTCCCTCCCTCTCTCTCTCTCTCTCTCTCTCTCTCTCTCTCTCTCTCTCTCTCTCTCTCTCTCTCTCCTCACAGCTAAAAGCCTAAGTTGGCACAACCTGCATCAACTTACCAAAGAACCACATTAATACCTCTGCATAACACTTCAGAACGATGACACATATTGTGTCATGACAACATGAGTGAAAGGTTTTCTACGCTATCATTGTCCTGTCATCTTCTTCCATCACCTGACACTAAAATCAGGAGAGACTTCGTCCCAAAGCGCCTCAAAGTTTAGCAATCCTTAATGTTACCTCGGTTAACTGATAAATGAAACGCCGGACATCTTGCTAGGGTCTTCTGTATATAACATGATATAACCTATACATACATGAAGTTTTATCATAATCATATCAGTATTCCTAACAACATATATATATATATATATATATATATATATATATATATATATATATATATATATATATGGTTGAGAGAGCAGAAGAGGGTGGTTTGAAATGGTTTGGGCACATGGAGAGAATGAGTGAGGAAAGATTGACCAAGAGGATATATGTGTCGGAGGTGGAGGGAACGAGGAGAAGTGGGAGACCAAATTGCAGATGGAAAGATGGAGTGAAAAAGATTTTGTGTGATCGGGGCCTGAACATGCAGGAGGGTGAAAGGAGGGCAAGGAATAGAGTGAATTGGATCGATGTGGTATACCGGGGTTGACGTGCTGTCAGTGGATTGAATCAGGGCATGTGAAGCGTCTGGAGTAAACCATGGAAAGCTGTGTAGGTATGTATATTTGCGTGTGTGGACGTATGTATATACATGTGTATGGGGGTGGGTCGGGCCATTTCTTTCGTCTGTTTCCTTGCGCTACCTCGCAAACGCGGGAGACAGCGACAAAGCAAAAAAGAAAAAAAAAAAAAAAAAAAAAATATATATATATATATATATATATATATATATATATATATATATATATATATATATTCCTATGAGTCCACGGGAAAAATGAAAAACGATAAGTTCCCAAGTGCACTTTCGTGTAATAATCACATCATCAGGGGAGACACAAGGGAGAAATATAACAGTCAGTTGATATACAACGAAGAGACGTAGCTAGGACGCCATATGGGAAACATGTGATTGTCCAAGACAGACAACGAGCGTATCATAAACTTATCATTTTACAAATTTTATCAACAATAAAGTTATCTAATTTGTATAGACCATCACTAATATTATGATTATAATTCTGTGTATTTAAGAATAGAAGATCCAATGATATTTCTCGTGGTAATAGTTAGAGTTAATAACTGAGATGGCATTACTCCAGTCAATACATTGACCATAATTTTCAACGTGATTAAACAAGGCATTTGATTCTTGTCCCATTCTTATACTATATCTATGTTGCTTAAGTCTAACAGAAAGATCCTTACCAGTCTGCCCAACATAAAACTTATCACAATATCTACATGGCACTTTACTGATGCACCCAGGAGAATTTTCTGGTGAATTCCTGATTAAGATATTCTTTATAGTATTACTGTTGCTGAAGGCAACATTTACATTAAAGGATTTAAGTAACATGGGTAGTAAAGTAAAATTATTATCAAAAGGAAGAACTAAAAGATTCTTGGTGTCAATGGGAGGTTTGGGCTCAACTCTATAAAATGATTTCTTTGCTAACTTAAGAGATTTATCAATGAAAGGTCTAGGGTACTGTAACTTAGATCCAATAGAATATATCTTCTCAAACTCATCATCAATAAACTCTGAATTGCAAATATGTAATGCCCTAAGGAATATAGATTGAAAAGATGATAATTTAACTCTGTCATGTTGAGATGAGTAATAATGGATATATGAGCATACATTGGTAGATTTTCTGTATATGCTAAACTTAAACTTGTTTCCTTGCCCATGGATCATGCAATCTAGAAATGGTAACATACCATTATTTTAATTTTCTACAGTAAATTTGATGGAAGGTACTAGATTGTTAAGTAAGGGGAGAAATATTTGTAAATTTTCATTTGCTGGCCAAACACAAAGAACATCATCTACATACCTAAACCACTTGCACTAGAAGGTAAGATATCCTTCAATAATTGTGTTTCAAAAAATTCCATATAAAGATGACTTAGTACAGGTGAAAGAGGGTTACCCATTGCCATTCCAAATTTTTTAGCATAATAATCTCCAGTGAATTGAAATACAGTCTTTTATACACAGTTTTATCAGTTCAATGAAAACAGACTTTGAAACAGGTAAATGAATATCATCCAAGACATCAAACAAATATTCTAAAAGGTCATCAACTGGAACTTTTGTGAAAAGTGAGGAAACATCAAAGCTAACTAGTTTGAAATCAAAATTAACATTGATATTGTTAGGCTTGTGACTAAATCTACATTGTTCATGATATCAGAATTCGATACCTTACCCATTAAAGGACTTAATAAACTAACCATTTTGACAATTTATATGTGATGGTGCCTACTGAAGTCACTATAGGTCATGCTGGACAATTTTGTTTATGTGTTTTGACAAGTCCATACATATATGGCAATGAAGGGGACAAAGATGACAAACTTTTGATAAGTGAACCATTACCTTTCAACAACAACTTCTTTTCTTTATTGAAATGGGAATTAACTGCTTCTAGGGGATCTTTACTGAGTTTAGAATATGTTGTGTCATCATTTAAAAGATCGTTCATTTTAGATATATTTGCAGTCCAGAGTTTATTGATGATGAGTTTGAGAAGATATATTCTATTGGATCTAAGTTAAAGTACCATAGATCTTTCATTGATAAATCCATTAAGTCAGCAAAGAATTAATTTTATAGAGTTGAGCCCAAATCTCCCATTGACACCAAGAATCTTTTAGTTCTTCCTTTTAATAATAATTTTACTTTACTGCCCATGTTGCTTAAATCCTTTAATGTAAATGCTGCCTTCAGCAACAATAACACTATAAAGAATATCTTAATCAGGAATTCACCAGAAAATTCTCCTGGGTGCATCTATAAAGTGCCATGTAGAAACTGTGATAAGTTTTATGTTGGGCAGACTGGTAAGGATCTTTCTATTAGACTTAATATAAGACTTAATATAGTATAAAAACGGGACAAGAACCAAATGCCTTGTTTAATCACGTTAAAAACTGGAGTAATGCCATCTCAGTCATTAACTCTAACCCTATTACTACGAGAAATACCACTGAATCTTCTATTCTTTTATACACAAAGAATTATAATCTTAATATTAGTGATGGTCTATACAAATTAGATAACTTTATTGTTGATAAAATTTGTATAATGATAAGTTTATGATACGCTCGTTGTCTGTCTTGGACAATCGCATGTTTACCATATGGCGTCCTAGCTACGTCTCTTCGTTGTATATCAACTGGCTGTTATATTTCTCTCTTGTCTCTCCTGATGCTGTGATTATTACACGAAAGTGCACTTGGGAAATGATCATGTTTCATTTTCTCCATGGACTCATAGAAATATTTTGATCACGCTCAAAATTGTGATCCTTTCCAATATATATATATATATATATATATATATATATATATATATATATATATATATATATATATATATATATATATATATATGGTGAAATAGATTATGGTATGGTAGGCAGCTTCCAACATTCAGAAGGATTAAAGAAAACGTAGTAGGAGTATCATCCGCTTCATAAAGTAAAAGTCTGGCGAAACAAACACAATTTACGAGTGAGCTATGTTCCTCCCTGGTGAAGAAGACCTTCACTAACCATCTTGTCTTCCCCGGACACAACTCTGCTCGAGCAGACGTGAAATCCACAACACTTGTGTACGTGGGTTGCCATCATATGTATGGTGTAGATCCTAACTTTCTGCTGGGAAGCCTTTACGACCTGTATCTATATGACATCATCACGTAATAACACATCACAAGTAATGCTTAACCAAGACCCACGCCATCCCAGATAACATGGTAACAGTGGTGCTACAGAACAAGTACCAGCTGCATCATTTATATAATTATGATAATCTTTTATGACTATATCAATGTGTGGCTGGAGAACCACATACAACGAACATAAAACCCTTACTAAACACTTCTCCCAAACTCTGACGTCACTCACACCTGTACTGTATCAGCTCCCACATACATACATACATACATACATACATACATACATACATAAACAAAATTACTGGGACTATAGGAAACTATAATGTGTCAATACAAAACATCATGGATCGCTTGATCAGAGGCCAAGGTGTAGTGCAAGCCTAGGAAGGTATATCATCATCATCATCATCATCACATGCTGACATCATACACAGAGAAAACAACTTAATAATCATGTGAATAATGCGAAATGCTTTCACATACAAAACGGAAGGTCACATGAGACATTGAAGTTACCCCTGGCGAGGTGGACCAAGACATCACAGTCACTATGTGTTGCTGTACTCATGTACCTTCACTGTGTTGCTGCACTCATGTACTACCTTCAGGGTTGCTGTACTCATGTACTACCTTCACTGTGTTGCTGTACTCATGAACTACCTACAGTGTTGCTGTACTCATGAACTACCTACAGTGTTGCTGTACTCATGTACTACCTTCACTGTGTTGCTGCACTCATGTACTACCTACAGTGTTGCTGTACTCATGTACTACCTTCAGTGTTGCTGTACTCATGTACTACCTTCACTGTGTTGCTGTACTCATGAACTACCTACAGTGTTGCTGTACTAATGTGCTACCTTCACTGTGTTGCTGCACTCATGTACTACCTACAGTGTTGCTGTACTCATGTACTACCTTCAGTGTTGCTGTACTCATGTACTACCTTCACTGTGTTGCTGTACTCATGAACTACCTTCAGTGTTGCTGTACTAATGTGCTACCTTCACTGTGTTGCTGCACTCATGTACTACCTACAGTGTTGCTGTACTCATGTACTACCTTCAGTGTTGCTGTACTCATGTACTACCTTCACTGTGTTGCTGTACTCATGAACTACCTTCAGTGTTGCTGTACTAATGTGCTACCTTCACTGTGTTGCTGGAGATTTCCTTAACCACTACCATAGTTCACTGATTCAATTTGTTTTCGATGATTTGAAATGAGTCATTGCGCAAAGGCAAATCAAATGAAAATTTTCACTATATGTTTCACTGTTGCAGGCGAGAGTTTTGAAGATGAATTACAGACTGTTGAGGTTCATGTCTTCCTCAGGAGGGACGTGTGGAGTAGTGCAGGGTGGTGTACAACACTGTGTTCACACCAGAGGAGGAGCAGCCTGCTGGCGTGCCGGAACCTCTGAACCTTGACGGGTGTCCGAAACAAACGAAGCTCAGAGGAGAATGAGGCTGGCGCCCGGGGTAGAGGCTGCAGGGGAACATATGCCCCTCACTGAAAGGTTTGTGGCTGATATAACACCCAACTTGCACCATCACTACACTACACATCACTCACCCATTAGGAAACATTTCCATACGATAATGAATGTATATCTAATAATCATTCAAATATCATAATGATCATGTAGTGACATATGTGTCACGTGTGAAACAGGTATTCGTCACAAGGTGCCTCATGTGATATCGTACTTAAGACAGGGATCACATCAATGTGAGCTGCAGTTTATCATTTTATCTTAAATGTCTACAATTTTACCCATCTTCATACATACAATTCACAAGACCCTTCAATAATTCACCAAGATTCTGGGTCTCCTATCATTATCCCCAGTTTGAGTCAACGTATACACAAGCTCAGCAGTGTTGTATGAAGACACACAACACTAGTGTCACTACGCTACCCACTACGCTACCCACCATTATAAACAACACTAGTGCCACTTGTCACTACGCTACTCATCATTATAAACAACACTAGAACCACTTGTCTATCTCCAACTCGTACCCTGGACTTATTCAATAGCTGCTACAACACGTACCTCATATATGTTCTGTTCTAACAACAAGGACTCTTTTCTGCCAGCGACACATTGGCCTCACCCCAGACGTAGTGCATCCCATGACCCAGTTAGGGTTAAGGAGCACGGACGGACGGACGGTGTGTGTGTATATATATTGCCAGTGATGTACGTACGACCTTCATACTGAGCCTTCCTCTCTACCAACAAACGTGAGGCATAATAACCACTGGTTATATGTGCAAGTGAGACTGGTACATACCAGTGGTGGTAAGGCTTGGTAATGAGGCTACGAATAGAGCACAGCTGTCGAGACACTAGTGGTGACGACGAAGGAAGACATAAATACCGTGAGGGGTTTTACAAGAAAAATGGGGAGAAAATGATTTTTACAGGTACTAATTTAACTTGATTGAATCGACCCTACCACCAAAGCCTGTCCAAATCTGAGTTTATAAAGGTAGAAGTGTGGATACGAAAGCTAGATCCAGTAAGGGCTGAAAGAAGAGGTGGAATTCAGTATAGATTATTCAGTGCAGCTGGTCATCTGGTGAAGACATGAAATACCTGATAAAAAGGAACAGAAGAGAACCGCTAGTGATAGAGTACGAGCAGGAGCCTGATCCATCAACAATATCCGAGACAAACCAGCCAGACAAGAAGCTAGATATGAGCGAGGCTTAGACATGATACCCTGATGCCACACTTACACACCCTCTGGTATGATAACCAAACATTAGAAAGGATATACCCGGAGGCTGCTCACCCACACCCTGACCTGATGATGACTTCCAAGTTCGATATTCTTAATGGAAAAGATGTGCTAACCACAGGTGGAGGAGTTACACTAGTCACGGCTGTGCTAACCACAGGTGGAGGAGTTACACTAGTCACGGCTGTGCTAACCACAAGTGGAGGAGTTACACTAGTCACGGCTGTGCTAACCTCTTTCACTAACCACCTGCCCTCCCTCACTGTACCACCTGCACTAACCATTCCACACCCACGGCTTCCTTTCCTATCAACCAATATATTTTCTCTCAAAGAACTTTTGAACATTTACCCCGTAATGTCATCATGGTACCCCCCCCCAACACCTTCATGTGGATGGGTAGGACCCCCAGACTATGGTGGGTCTCTGTCCCTCTGACTGTGGTGGATGCGCCCCTGAGAGAGCTGGGTGACTGTGGTGGGTTTCCTAACGGCAATAGTGGATGATTATAGTTTGTGCCTGACAGTGGTGGGTGATTATGGTGGGTGTGCCTAACAGTGGTGGGTGATTATGGTGGGTGTGCCGGAGAGTGGTGGGTGACTATGGTGGGTGTGCCTAACAGTGGTGGGTGATTATGGTGGGTGTGCCGGACAGTGGTGGGTGACTATGGTGGGTGTGCCGGAGAGTGGTGGGTGATTATGGTGGGTGTGCCGGACAGTGGTGGGTGACTATGGTGGGTGTGCCTAACAGTGGTGGGTGATTATGGTGGGTGTGCCGGAGAGTGGTGGGTGACTATGGTGGGTGTGCCGGAGAGTGGTGGGTGATTATGGTGGGTGTGCCGGACAGTGGTGGGTGATTATGGTGGGTGTGCCTAACAGTGGTGGGTGACTATGGTGGGTGTGCCGGAGAGTGGTGGGTGACTATGGTGGGTGTGGCGGAGAGTGGTGGGTGATTATGGTGGGTGTGGCGGAGAGTGGTGGGTGATTATGGTGGGTGTGGCGGAGAGTGGTGGGTGATTATGGTGGGTGTGGCGGAGAGTGGTGGGTGATTATGGTGGGTGTGCCGGAGAGTGGTGGGTGATTATGGTGGGTGTGGCGGAGTGGTGGGTGATTATGGTGGGTGTGGCGGAGAGTGGTGGGTGACTATGGTGGGTGTGGCGGAGAGTGGTGGGTGATTATGGTGGGTGTGGCGGAGAGTGGTGGGTGATTATGGTGGGTGTGGCGGAGAGTGGTGGGTGATTATGGTGGGTGTGGCGGAGAGTGGTGGGTGATTATGGTGGGTGTGGCGGAGAGTGGTGGGTGATTATGGTGGGTGTGGCGAAGAGTGGTGGGTGACTATGGTGGGTGTGGCGGAGAGTGGTGGGTGATTATGGTGGGTGTGGCGGAGAGTGGTGGGTGATTATGGTGGGTGTGGCGGAGTGGTGGGTGATTATGGTGGGTGTGGCGGAGAGTGGTGGGTGATTATGGTGGGTGTGGCGGAGAGTGGTGGGTGATTATGGTGGGTGTGGCGGAGAGTGGTGGGTGATTATGGTGGGTGTGGCGGAGAGTGGTGGGTGATTATGGTGGGTGTGCCGGAGAGTGGTGGGTGATTATGGTGGGTGTGGCGGAGAGTGGTGGGTGATTATGGTGGGTGTGGCGGAGAGTGGTGGGTGATTATGGTGGGTGTGGCGGAGAGTGGTGGGTGATTATGGTGGGTGTGGCGGAGAGTGGTGGGTGATTATGGTGGGTGTGGCGGAGAGTGGTGGGTGATTATGGTGGGTGTGGCGGAGTGGTGGGTGATTATGGTGGGTGTGGCGGAGAGTGGTGGGTGATTATGGTGGGTGTGGCGGAGAGTGGTGGGTGATTATGGTGGGTGTGGCGGAGAGTGGTGGGTGATTATGGTGGGTGTGGCGGAGAGTGGTGGGTGATTATGGTGGGTGTGGCGGAGAGTGGTGGGTGATTATGGTGGGTGTGGCGGAGAGTGGTGGGTGATTATGGTGGGTGTGGCGGAGAGTGGTGGGTGATTATGGTGGGTGTGGCGGAGAGTGGTGGGTGATTATGGTGGGTGTGGCGGAGAGTGGTGGGTGATTATGGTGGGTGTGGCGGAGAGTGGTGGGTGATTATGGTGGGTGTGGCGGAGAGTGGTGGGTGATTATGGTGGGTGTGGCGGAGAGTGGTGGGTGATTATGGTGGGTGTGGCGGAGAGTGGTGGGTGATTATGGTGGGTGTGGCGGAGAGTGGTGGGTGATTATGGTGGGTGTGGCGGAGAGTGGTGGGTGATTATGGTGGGTGTGGCGGAGAGTGGTGGGTGATTATGGTGGGTGTGGCGGAGAGTGGTGGGTGATTATGGTGGGTGTGGCGGAGAGTGGTGGGTGATTATGGTGGGTGTGGCGGAGAGTGGTGGGTGATTATGGTGGGTGTGGCGGAGAGTGGTGGGTGATTATGGTGGGTGTGGCGGAGAGTGGTGGGTGATTATGGTGGGTGTGGCGGAGAGTGGTGGGTGATTATGGTGGGTGTGGCGGAGAGTGGTGGGTGATTATGGTGGGTGTGGCGGAGAGTGGTGGGTGATTATGGTGGGTGTGGCGGAGAGTGGTGGGTGATTATGGTGGGTGTGGCGGAGAGTGGTGGGTGATTATGGTGGGTGTGGCGGAGAGTGGTGGGTGATTATGGTGGGTGTGGCGGAGAGTGGTGGGTGATTATGGTGGGTGTGGCGGAGAGTGGTGGGTGATTATGGTGGGTGTGGCGGAGAGTGGTGGGTGATTATGGTGGGTGTGGCGGAGAGTGGTGGGTGATTATGGTGGGTGTGGCGGAGAGTGGTGGGTGATTATGGTGGGTGTGGCGGAGAGTGGTGGGTGATTATGGTGGGTGTGGCGGAGAGTGGTGGGTGATTATGGTGGGTGTGGCGGAGAGTGGTGGGTGATTATGGTGGGTGTGGCGGAGAGTGGTGGGTGATTATGGTGGGTGTGGCGGAGAGTGGTGGGTGATTATGGTGGGTGTGGCGGAGAGTGGTGGGTGATTATGGTGGGTGTGGCGGAGAGTGGTGGGTGATTATGGTGGGTGTGGCGGAGAGTGGTGGGTGATTATGGTGGGTGTGGCGGAGAGTGGTGGGTGATTATGGTGGGTGTGGCGGAGAGTGGTGGGTGATTATGGTGGGTGTGGCGGAGAGTGGTGGGTGATTATGGTGGGTGTGGCGGAGAGTGGTGGGTGATTATGGTGGGTGTGGCGGAGAGTGGTGGGTGATTATGGTGGGTGTGGCGGAGAGTGGTGGGTGATTATGGTGGGTGTGGCGGAGAGTGGTGGGTGATTATGGTGGGTGTGGCGGAGAGTGGTGGGTGATTATGGTGGGTGTGGCGGAGAGTGGTGGGTGATTATGGTGGGTGTGGCGGAGAGTGGTGGGTGATTATGGTGGGTGTGGCGGAGAGTGGTGGGTGATTATGGTGGGTGTGGCGGAGAGTGGTGGGTGATTATGGTGGGTGTGGCGGAGAGTGGTGGGTGATTATGGTGGGTGTGGCGGAGAGTGGTGGGTGATTATGGTGGGTGTGGCGGAGAGTGGTGGGTGATTATGGTGGGTGTGGCGGAGAGTGGTGGGTGATTATGGTGGGTGTGGCGGAGAGTGGTGGGTGATTATGGTGGGTGTGGCGGAGAGTGGTGGGTGATTATGGTGGGTGTGGCGGAGAGTGGTGGGTGATTATGGTGGGTGTGGCGGAGAGTGGTGGGTGATTATGGTGGGTGTGGCGGAGAGTGGTGGGTGACTATGGTGGGTGTGGCGGAGAGTGGTGGGTGACTATGGTGGGTGTGGCGGAGAGTGGTGGGTGACTATGGTGGGTGTGGCGGAGAGTGGTGGGTGACTATGGTGGGTGTGGCGGAGAGTGGTGGGTGACTATGGTGGGTGTGGCGGAGAGTGGTGGGTGACTATGGTGGGTGTGGCGGAGAGTGGTGGGTGACTATGGTGGGTGTGGCGGAGAGTGGTGGGTGACTATGGTGGGTGTGGCGGAGAGTGGTGGGTGATTATGGTGGGTGTGGCGGAGAGTGGTGGGTGATTATGGTGGGTGTGGCGGAGAGTGGTGGGTGATTATGGTGGGTGTGGCGGAGAGTGGTGGGTGATTATGGTGGGTGTGGCGGAGAGTGGTGGGTGATTATGGTGGGTGTGGCGGAGAGTGGTGGGTGATTATGGTGGGTGTGGCGGAGAGTGGTGGGTGATTATGGTGGGTGTGGCGGAGAGTGGTGGGTGATTATGGTGGGTGTGGCGGAGAGTGGTGGGTGATTATGGTGGGTGTGGCGGAGAGTGGTGGGTGATTATGGTGGGTGTGGCGGAGAGTGGTGGGTGATTATGGTGGGTGTGGCGGAGAGTGGTGGGTGATTATGGTGGGTGTGGCGGAGAGTGGTGGGTGATTATGGTGGGTGTGGCGGAGAGTGGTGGGTGATTATGGTGGGTGTGGCGGAGAGTGGTGGGTGATTATGGTGGGTGTGGCGGAGAGTGGTGGGTGATTATGGTGGGTGTGGCGGAGAGTGGTGGGTGATTATGGTGGGTGTGGCGGAGAGTGGTGGGTGATTATGGTGGGTGTGGCGGAGAGTGGTGGGTGATTATGGTGGGTGTGGCGGAGAGTGGTGGGTGACTATGGTGGGTGTGGCGGAGAGTGGTGGGTGATTATGGTGGGTGTGGCGGAGAGTGGTGGGTGATTATGGTGGGTGTGGCGGAGAGTGGTGGGTGATTATGGTGGGTGTGGCGGAGAGTGGTGGGTGATTATGGTGGGTGTGGCGGAGAGTGGTGGGTGATTATGGTGGGTGTGGCGGAGAGTGGTGGGTGATTATGGTGGGTGTGGCGGAGAGTGGTGGGTGATTATGGTGGGTGATTATGGTGGGTGTGGCGGAGAGTGGTGGGTGATTATGGTGGGTGTGGCGGAGAGTGGTGGGGTGGTAACATCAGCAGGTGGGGCGTGGTCCTGGTTGCTGCTGATGATCCGGGCGGCGCGCCAGGAGGCAAAAACACCAACTGTGAGAAGAGGAGAGGAGAGATGGGAGGAGGAAGAGGAGGGGAGAGGAGAGATGGGAGGAGGAAGAGGAGGGGAGAGGAGAGATGGGAGGAGGAAGAGGAGGGGAGAGGAGAGATGGGAGGAGGAAGAGGAGAGAGGGAACATTGGAGTGAAGACGATGGAGAAAAGAGATGCAAATTTTGTGAAAAGTTTGGAACTCGTGGGGAGGAAAGATGGAGGAGGGGGGAGAGAAAGCTGGGGACGTGGGGAGACAATGGTGGAATGGGATATGACGGAAGCAGGGGACAGTGTGTGTGTGTGTGTGTGTGTGTGTGTGTGTGTGTGTGTGTGTGTGTGTGAGAGAGAGAGAGAGAGAGAGAGAGAGAGAGAGAGAGAGAGAGGGTGCAGAGATGGATTTTGGGTGAGCCATGGGGAGGGCAGTGGCAGAAGCTGAGGGACGACAAGGAGAGATGAAATGCTTGGGTAAATGAGAGGAGGAGGAGGAGGAGGAGGAGGAGGAGGAGGAGGAGGAGGAGGGAAGCGGGAAGAGATTGGGGAGAAAGTGAGGAGGAAAGGATGGGTAAACAGAAGGTGGGGTTTGGGGAGGGGAGGGGGTCAGAACCCAAGAAAATGAGGAGCAAGGGAAGGGGAGATAATACGGTGAGGGAACTGGGGAGATACGGAGGAGGCAGGATAGGGAGGGGAGGTGCAGGTTGTCGGAGGAGAAGGTGAGCAGGTCAGTGAGAGGGTAACAAGTCAGATGAAAGACGCCAGAGAAAACAGGTCACATAAGGCAACAAGGTGACCATGGATAGGTCACAAGTTGGATGATGATAAGAGACTTGTATCGTTATCATCACAACCAGCTGATAAGGAAGCTTCTACTGCCATAAAGGAAGAACATTATTTTCCTTCATAATTGTAACACAATGACCCAGCTCCTCCGGTGCCTACCATGACATCTCGTCTGGGTCGAGACAACTCCACATGACACTCTCTCTATTTAGTCAACTTGGCAATGATCATCAAAAATGATGTTATGAAGATAATTTTGGATAAGGAGCAAAGTGGCCAACAGTGGTAGTCAAGTGAAATGCTGTGTGGCGTCCATGAGCACAAGTGTTGGTCTCCTTGTACTACATCAACACACACACACACACACAACCTATGAGAGAACTAACCTAACCTTACTTAGCAAAACTCTCAGTTGATGAAGGTACACATCCCTGCCTCCTACACTGGAGGTACACACCCCTGCCTCCTACACTGGAGGTACACACCCCTGCCTCCTACACTGGAGGTACACACCCCTGCCTCCTACACTGGAGGTACACACCCCTGCCTCCTACACTGGAGGTACACACCCCTGCCTCCTACACTGGAGGTACACACCCCTGCCTCCTACACTGGAGGTACACACCCCTGCCTCCTACACTGGAGGTACACACCCCTGCCTCCTACACTGGAGGTACACACCCCTGCCTCCTACACTGGAGGTACACACCCCTGCCTCCTACACTGGAGGTACACACCCCTGCCTCCTACACTGGAGGTACACACCCCTGCCTCCTACACTGGAGGTACACACCCCTGCCTCCTACACTGGAGGTACACACCCCTGCCTCCTACACTGGAGGTACACACCCCTGCCTCCTACACTGGAGGTACACACCCCTGCCTCCTACACTGGAGGTACACACCCCTGCCTCCTACACTGGAGGTACACACCCCTGCCTCCTACACTGGAGGTACACACCCCTGCCTCCTACACTGGAGGTACACACCCCTGCCTCCTACACTGGAGGTACACACCCCTGCCTCCTACACTGGAGGTACACACCCCTGCCTCCTACACTGGAGGTACACACCCCTGCCTCCTACACTGGAGGTACACACCCCTGCCTCCTACACTGGAGGTACACACCCCTGCCTCCTACACTGGAGGTACACACCCCTGCCTCCTATAAAGCCACAATAATTCATCCGGGGAGCAACAAGCAAGCAAGGAGAGAACGTAAGAATAAGTCAGTATCCCAATGATTGTAAGCAATTTGAATGACGCTTATGGAACTCCTGTGTAAAGGTTAATTTTGTATGTGACGTCGGTTTCTTAAGGAGAGGTTTGAAGCTTGTTTTATTACTAGGTTGTCCGCACGTTGCTCCGTGGTCTCTCATTGTTCCATTGCTTCTTCAAGGTTTCCGGCTGATATGTTACTTTCTTGTGTTGAGAAGCCGCTCATACCCTCTCTGCTTCCCTTACCACTATCGTGTCCTGCGTCGTGAAGACCTGACTCGCTTCATTCCATGTATCTAAGATTCAAAGGATTTGATCCATGAGGTATACGTACATGAAATATTTCTCTGAGTTTATATTGACCAAAAAGTCCTATGCCAGACGAAGCAAAAGTTGGGCGGGTGTTCCACCATTGTTCATGAGGAAAATGTTCCACTCACTAGTTCATTGTTCCATAATAGGCCAACTACTGACACCAATAATAGGTAGCACCTGTTGGTGACCATAATAACCTGGTTTTAATGATGTTCCTCATACATGACTGGTAAGTTATCAAGTTCTTGGAGAAAGTTTATGAAGTGACGCGTCTTGAATGACCAATCAGTAGGTTCAACTACGTGAGAGGCTCAGTGTTGGGCGTTCTTCTGCTTCAGTTACAAATATTTTCAGGTTTTAGTCTTGACGAACAAGTCTCTACTTCCCACATCTCAAGTCTTCCAAGCTCAGTACTTATAAACACAATAAATCTAAAGGCCTAATGTTTCTATTACATCCTCACTTCAGAGCTCCTGTATATCTCCAGGCTCTAATGTTTCCAGGCTCAAGTCATTACACATACCAGTCTTATTATAGCACCCAGAGTGACATACCCCAGTCAACACGGGTTCCAATATTTCCAGCCTTGGCCGACCACTGACACACTCAACCTAGTCGTGTTCTCCACATCTACCTTCCCAGCCCTCACTGTTCTCAGCCTCCGGTATGTCAAGATCACCATCAGCAGCCTCCAGGATTTCTAAACCAAATTATTTCCAGTATTTTCAGGCTAATTCCAGGCTTGAGGGAGTTATGGTTCTCAAGCCATCAACACAGACGAACCAGCAGGCCCCACCAGGGAGGTGAGAGCATGCTATACGGCCAGCACTAACGGTAGCAGACACACACAAGATTGCGACAGAAAGACCACCTACATACTAGGTACGGTGGTCCTGCACCTGCCATATTCTGGTTATACAATTTATGTACATGCTACATGCTGCTTAAATGTTCTAATTAACTCGGTCATAGTTAACCGTGATCCTGGTTAACTCAGTCTAGTTAACCCAAGTTGGTTACTTTAGACTCCTATGACCTCACGTCTTAATCACTTTATATGTACTTACCGGAGATAAACAACTCAGGGTGATGACTGAGTTGTGTGTATTATGCAGACAAGAAGCATCTCACAAGTCACACTTACAGGTAAGAGACTCGCTAAACACAGGTAAGAGACTCGCTAAACTTATCTAGTTGCTGTCTGTCTGCTTTATGTTGTTGCCCCGTGCAACGTCAACTGTAGTGCCTGGTGATGGCAGGTTCTTGCCTGGGTTGAGGCAGCGAATGTGTTATGCTGGCTACCTACATACAGCGTGGTGAGGAGGGTGCGCCTCCACTCCTCTCATCATAATACCCTCATAGTATGTACTTGGATCAGAAACTGTGTCAGCAACCGATGAACATCAACATCAACCTAGTACTAGTACAAGAAAACAGACAAATCTTGCTATATATCGGTGTATGGAAAGCAAGCGTGTCTGACACAAGGATGACTGGAGGAAGAGCCACAATTGTGTGCTGTACACCGCCTCACTCAACTTTCCAACATTTGGCAGGTCAACAAACCAGTTATATTCCCACTATACACCAAGCTAAGCCCAAGAAATGACTATGTGAACAAGTGGTCATCACAATCTCTTTGAGAGAACTTCATTGATCGAAAGATGAATTATAAATACTGTGTATTGTATCCGGGTTCCAGGCGATAACTGAAGTATCGTCTTTCATCAGAGGAGTATGTTGACATACTGTAAACAGACTGATGTAAGTATCTCATTCATTTGGACCAACACTCGAGTCATATTAAGTGACGTCAAACAAACTGGTCTTTCTTGTAGGAGTGGTGTAACCGTCTACGTTGCCGACGACACTTGATGTCCTCACTAAGGCAAACACAAGCGGCCGCCCTCAAGGACACCTCGATCCTCCACCATGGAAGAAAAACATACAGACGCCTGGTCCTGTTGATTTCCCCTGTGACACGTTCAGGAAAAGTGACAGAGTCAACATGGATGAAGGAAGGTAGGCAAGGCTCCCTGAGGGAAATGAACCACAGCAAAATCAATTGATTATGAACCTCTTCACAACACCAGCAAGCCGGTAGTACAACCGGCAAGAAGCAGAGTGTAACATTCCACCAAGACGTAACCCAGAACTTCTCACAATGGCTTCACCAGACGGAAACCCCACTACATAACACACAAGATAATTACCATAACATAGACCTGGAAGTAAATGGTATGAATCTAGTTTTATGATTAATAATGTTGACGACGAGTGTAGTAAGTGATGAGCAGTTGGTGATGTTTCTCAGTTGGCGTGTGTGTATAAAGCGTTGTCTTAATGTCCTCCACATAATCATGAAGTCAAAGCATAATATCAAATATCAATGACGCAGGATACACAGATGCCACACTACATAACGACGCCCAGAAGCATTCTCAACATGACTTGCCCTACACTTCATCTTTATGTTATGTCCATATAACACGGATGAACCATGCCTTCAACCACGTGCAAACTTACGTGAAAACTGTATGAGAACAAAAGAAAGTAGAAATCACTCCGGGAACCACAGCTTAGCTGTCCTATACAAGCAGAAGGTACCACAGCTTAGCTGTCCTATACAAGCAGAATGTACCACAGCTTAGCTGTCCTATACAAGCTGAAGATACCACAGCTTAGCTGTCCTATACAAGCAGAAGGTAACGCAGCTTAGCTGTCCTATATAAGCAGAAGGAACCACAGCTTAGCTGTCCTATACAAGCAGAAGGTAACGCAGCTTAGCTGTCCTATACAAGCTGAAGATACCACAGCTTAGCTGTCCTATACAAGCTGAAGATACCACAGCTTAGCTGTCTTAAACGAGCAGGTTCCAGAACCGTCAGTTCTGGAGTGGCCAGTCAAGACGGAGAATGTGTAGGAAGCAGCAGATAAGTTCTATCACGTAAACCACAAACATTATTTCGATATACAAGAAAATACGGTTACCAGGACAAATGGAATCAAACTTCAAGTTAAAAGATGCAGTAAGGACGTGGGGGAAAATTCTCTTCCTATAGGTGTGTTGAGCACTGGAATAAGTTACCATCAGACGTAGTGAATGCTAAGACCATAAATACCTTTAAAAGTCGTTTAGACAAATATCTTATCACTTCAGGAATACTTAGAGAAAAACGCTAGAAATAAACGTATTAAAGACCGCGGTAACAGGAAGGCTAATGTGCAGGAGCGGGGACTCGCTCATACCTTACAAAACTACTCAACACAATCATTTTTTTTTTGTCAGTTTTTTCCAGCCAACTGAGTCGTGGGCCAAAAAGGCCTCCTGATGTCTGTCTTCCTCATGAAAAACTCATGTAAGACAGCTACACCACAGAGGTCCATAGTGCGAGGAAAGACTTGGATTCCACCTTCGTTAATACATACATGAAGAGCCGCTTTAGATACATGAACAGTACTCCACACTACGACCATATGTAGATACATGAACAGTACTCCACACTACGACCATATGTAGATACATGAACAGTACTCCACACTACGACCATATGTAGATACATGAACAGTACTCCACACTACGACCATATGTAGATACATGAACAGTACTCCACACTACGACCATATGTAGATACATGAAGAGTACTCCACACTATGACCATATGTAGATACATGAACAGTACTCCACACTATGACCATATGTAGATATTATGTAAAGGCTCACCAAAAAAGCAATTATGGCACTTAAAGAAAATCTCTAACTTCAGGCAAGTAGGCTTGAGGATGCTGCTTACGTGGGGTTTGTATAACATGAAAGGTATGGTTGTAACCAACATGATTCTTATCATGGGTTTCATCTGTAATGCTTTGATATTGAAAGGAGTGAGGCTCAGACAGCGATGCACAGGAAAACTGCATTTCAGCGCTATCAAATTTAACAAAGTTCCTGCTTCCCCATTCTGAGACTTTGAACACGTCCGAATTATGAAAAGAAATACGTTCAGTGCGAGAAAGAGAACGAGTAACAAGTTGAAGGTGAGGGAAACTGACATAGTGTCCAGTGGAATAATCAACAACAAAATGAATAGGGTTAAAAGTTGAAGACATCATTTATGATGGGAACAAGACATGCAACACGGGACAAAAACACAATTACTGTTCAGATAAGAAAGATAGGTCATTCCATCAACGACTATTGCAATGATCCCCCGATACAGAAGGAAGATAAACCCCCGATACAGAAGGAAGATAAACCCCCGATACAGAAGGAAGATAAACCCCCGATACAGAAGGAAGATAAACCCCCGATACAGAAGGAAGATAAACCCCCGATACAGAAGGAAGATAAACCCCCGATACAGAAGGAAGATAAACCCCCGATACAGAAGGAAGATAAACCCCCGATACAGAAGGAAGATAAACCCCCGATACAGAAGGAAGATAAACCCCCGATACAGAAGGAAGATAAACCCCCGATACAGAAGGAAGATAAACCCCCGGTACAGAAGGAAGATAAACCCCCGATACAGAAGGAAGATAAACCCCCGGTACAGAAGGAAGATAAGCCCCCGATACAGAAGGAAGATAAACCCCCTATAGAGAAGGAAGATAAACCCCCTATAGAGGAGGAAGATAAACCCCCGATACAGAAGGAAGATAAACCCCCGATACAGAAGGAAGATAAACCCCCGATACAGAAGGAAGATAAACCCCCGATACAGAAGGAAGATAAACCCCCTATAGAGAAGGAAGATAAACCCCCTATAGAGGAGGAAGATAAACCCCTATAGAGGAGGAAGTATGCATCTGGGAACAGAGACGAGGAAAAACTAAAGAAAGTTTAAAAAGTCAAGATATGCCACAGCCTGTTAAATGTGACGTCAAGATATGCCACAGCCTGTTAAATGTGACGTCAAGATATGCCACAGCCTGTTAAATGTGACGCCAAGATATGCCACAGCCTGTTAAATGTGACGCCAAGATATGCCACAGCCTGTTAAATGTGACGTCAAGATATGCCACAGCCTGTTAAATGTGACGTCAAGATATGCCACAGCCTGTTAAATGTGACGTCAAGATATGCCACAGCCTGTTAAATGTGACGTCAAGATATGCCACAGCCTGTTAAATGTGACGTCAAGATATGCCACAGCCTGTTAAATGTGACGTCAAGATATGCCACAGCCTGTTAAATGTGACGTCAAGATATGCCACAGCCTGTTAAATGTGACGTCAAGAGCTCCGACAAACGTTGTAACAAAATCCTTGAGAAAAAGGAGGACCAGAGGCGCCAGTCACACAGACCTGCACTACCCGGTCACTAACGGAGGTATGAAGGACGGCAATGGCACTCGAAGTGTTTGAGAAAAATGAGAGGAAAGGCGAGTGTCAAAAACTTAGGAGACATTATTAGTGAGAGAAATAGCGCGATAGTTGGAGGGGTTAGAGCAGATCTGAGGTAGATCAGAGAGAAATAGGGCGATAGTTGGAGGGGTTAGAGCAGATCTGAGGTAGATCAGAGGCACATTTCTTTCAACGACTACATGTGGTGTGCCATCCGTGTTGTCCACAAGGTACTGGGACAACACAAGGAAGATCTTGAGCAAGGAAAATATAAGGAATTGAATTGGTGCAAACACAAGATGAGGCATAGAATTGGTGCAAGCAAAAGATGAGGCACAGAATTGGTGCAAGCAAAAGATGAGGCACAGAATTGGTGCAAGCAGAAGATGAGGCAAAGAATTAGATACAGAATCATCTAAAGTTGTGTCAAAGGGAAACAATGTACCAAAAAAAAGCGGCTTAATCAGTCCCACTGACCATATCAGACTTTCTTCTTATTTCTTTTTCTCGTCAGAGGTTCCATTCACGGAAAAAAGCTCACATAAAGTCTGGGCCTTAATTGATATATAGAGAGTTAATGAAAGGAACGAAGAAGAGACAAGGGAAAGAATTTGGAGAAGTTGAAAAACCTGTCTCTTAATATGTGCGGCAGATCATAGTTACTGGGAAAGACATGAGAGGGTAGAGAGTTCTAAGCTTCGAGTCGTAGGTAAAGAAACAGTTATCAAAACGGCCCACCCTTGAGTTCCTGATGGCCACACAATAATCATGTGACGCAGCAGCTTGCCGAGTATAGCGTGGTGTAGCTAGTGGTGTGGGCACATGAGCAGCCAGCTCTCCGGAGCAAAAAACAAATTAATACCAACAGAAGAAGGAAATTGAACCATCATTGCGGTGTAGGGCAAGGGGGTCAAGTTTGGAAGTTAACCTGGAACAGTTCATAAAGCTGATCGCTTTCGACTCAACTCTCTCAAGAAAGGATACGGAGCTAAACCCACCCAGATATGAGAGCAGTACACCATACAAGGGCGATTCAATCCTTTGTATAAACGGAACAACTGTTCAGAAGAGAAAAAATGTCGACATCTAAGCGGGACTGCTAGCTTCTCAGAGGAAGAATAAGTTATTTCCATAATGTGGGGTTCCAAGAGAGAGAAGATGTAACAGTAAAACCAAGTAATTCACTGAGTTGAGGCGAAATTATAGAACCGTCGAAGGAGAAAGAAAAGCTGTGAGGGATTTTCGATAGAGAGATGGGCAGAAACTGGGTCTTGGAGGCAGAACTCGTCTACCCAACTGAGATATCCTGTCCCAGTCTGAGACTACCGAGGAAGTTGTGTCAAGACGAGATGCAGATCCAGTGAGGGAAGAAGGAGCAGAACTGAAGGATGTGGATGAATGCAGTGGTCAGCGTATGTGTACATTTGGTTATTTGTGGAATAAGGAAATCTTCATAAATAATGGAGAAAAGGTGTAGTGGAAGAAGGAAATCTCCATAAATAAAGGAGAAAAAGTGTAGGAGACAGGACAGAGCCTTGAGGGAGACCTATACTTGTAACATCCTTGCATCTTTCCAAGAATGGTTCAATACTGCTCTTACTTCATGGTACGGCCTCTGCTTGTTCCATCCTTGCATCTCTCCAAGATTTTGTTGCCAACGTAGTACAGTGTTAATTACTTTCTGGCAGTAAAGATACACATAATCAACGACCCACTATCTCGTAGGAATCTAAGCGGTTCGTTACATATAATAACCTGTGCCGCTTCTTAGTTTGGTAGCGTCCTTTGAAAGAAGTTATGTAATGACTTTGCAACTGTCTTTTCCGGTACTTTACATAGATTGCTCGCTAGGGAGAGGTTGGTCTCGTACATTTCCCACTCACTCTATCTTTCGTCTGCGACACTGTGAACAACATTTCAAGTGGTGTGTTAAACATACACATCTTCGGCATCTGACTCACGACCAGTACTCTCATATGAGTCAGGACCATTAGCATCCTAGATAAGTCCTACAGCATCCTGGCCAGGTCCTACAGCATCCTGGCCAGGTCCTACAGCACCCCGGCCAGCACCCTGCATGTTTCTCTGGCGTCAGCATTACTAAGGGGATGTAAACCAATGTAGACCCATACCTCAGGTTTTATGTGTAATCCTTAATGTGGTAAACTTTAACATGTTCTTACTGGCGCGTTAATGGATGTCGACACCAGCATCTTAAACTGTGTCTGCCATCATGCAAGACTCTCACTATTACCTGCGGAGGTACTGCCAGAAGCCGGAGAGGGAGAAGAAAGTTGTTAAAGGTTTAGTAACGAAATAGGAGTGTCTCAAGGGCAGACCACTGTCTCCCTGAACCACAGTCATTGGCGGTAACCACACACCCAACACCATGGAACGTTACCAAAATCAACCAGTGATCCAGCTACCCACCTAATATATAATATTTGACATTAATCATCTTCTATTTGCCTAGAAATCTGTCTTGAAAACAAACATAGGGAGAGCAGTTCATCACGTGACACGCTTGCCAACAGGTACTTCTGTTACGGTGGATCTATAGCAGGTATAGTATACACAATACGGTTGCTATAAGTAATGTTGGCGCCTCGATCTATCTACAGAGGTTAATCAAGAAAAGAGTCAAGTTTGTGGCGAGAAGCAGACACACACACTAGAACACTATGTCTCACACTGTGACAAACCTAACCATTTAGGGACACGTCTAAAGAACTTTACCCTGTAAGAAAAGGAACAGCACATTATTGACAGAAAAAAGACATGATATGTATTGACTCATTATGTGCAGCAGATAAATTCAGTGTATGAAAGACCTTAAGTTTATGTCATGAAACAACTTGAAACATTAATGTCACATCATCTGCCCACTGGAGTCTGGTAAAGACCCTTTGTGACCTCTCTCATCCTTCTACTGATACCAGTAATTATCATTCAGGTACACGGCAAGGTTACAGGAGGTTGGTTGAACTTCAACTGAGCTTATCAACTTTAAGCTACATTCAACACCCGAAAATCTTGAAGACCTTCTTCAAGTGTTGAGTGTAAGGTCGTATGTGTATACCCACAACGCACGAAGGTGACGGTGTATTTCATTTACAATCTTGAAGTCTACGCAGCTGTATGATTGGGCCTCCCTATTTGTCTCGTGAACACACATCCTGAGCCCGCCTACTGACCACTGGATTTACACAACACTTACTAATGTGAACGACAGGGGTTCCATATTCCAGAATTAAATATGACGCGTGGGCAGCGATGGTGCAAGATTCTGTTTTGAGGTTAGGTTCACTCCCACTTAGTGAGGAGGATCACATCTGCCACACCTACACATCGGGAAATGCTTCTCTTGACACTTGTGAGGCACAATCACCAACTGAGAACGCCTTCACCTCAAGACAAAATACCCTGGGTTCGAATCAAGAATCATACCCCCAAACACACACACGCACACACAGACACGCACACACGTCCACTAAAACTCAGTGCGTGCGGGATCTGAAATATATTAAGATATGCATCTGTGAATATCTCATGGTCCAGGTCAATATCTCATGGTCCAGGTCAATATCTCAAGGTCCAGGTCAATATCTCATGGTCCAGGTCAATCATTTTTATAAGTTCAGAGATTCTCCGAAACAAGAGGAAGACACAGGTTCCCGACGGTCCACACTGCAGAGGTGATCAATTACTTAAGTCAGGGAGTCAACTGGGATGATTTTAATCGGATAGCGAGCCGTGTGTTGTTTACATTACAGCCATACTGCAATGATAAGAACACATCACCAATTATACATGAACATAACTACTCACATTGATCGTGCTCCAAGTTACACCGCGAGGGAAAACTCATCTTTGGGGAGGCTGCCTCCTCGTCAGTCGGCACAACAGTTCACTTTCGTTCAATAACTTCTTCCTTCAAAAGATTCCATCGTGTCCCTTTTATAATGTGTACCACAAACTTGGAGCTGCAGCAGACTCTGAATATGCCAAGTTAACTGACTTTGCATTAGGCTGAACAATAAATGTGGGTGGGACATATTGACTATGTTAGCGTCCAGCGTCACCAACATTAATACCACTCCATTTCCTGGTCCCTCGACGTCTGCTGCTAACATTCCCTGGTCCCTCGACGTCTGCTGCTAACATTCCCTGGTCCCCCGACGTCTGCTGCTAACATTCCCTGGTCCCTCAACGTCTGCTGCTAACATTTCCTGGTCCCTCGGCGTCTGCTGCTAACATTTCCAACTCAGACCAAACATTTTGTTAATCTTAATTCCAACTGATCTCACGTACCAGACTGCATCTTTTACAGGATTGTATCCGGGCCACTTTCTGCCCACCCCTGGTCCATCATACACTTAAGTAACTTATCAACATACGAAGGAACCAATCCATCATTGTAAATGTGTTTATGTTTGTCTATCTTATACAGACACACAAACACACATACACACTCACACTAAACAACATTTCCAGGTTGTTGGTGTTGGCGAGTCCAGTGATGCACAAACCATATCATCGTATAATGAAGACTGGCCAGCGATGGTGACGCGTGCCACGGTGTGTCAAGACACCTTCACATTTATTAACGACAAGGAGGAGGCAGTAAAGGAGCTGCTGTGTTCTGATGAATGATAAGTCTGACCTTTGGAAACGTCTCCGGCAACCATTTAGGTATTGATTTATATCCAGCAACTGTTCGCATCATCCCACACCTAAAGCTGCCTTAGCCATATCATCCTCAGTGGCAACCACCACAATACAGAGACATCCTTGACATTAAACGATGAAGACATCTTCATCAGCAAGACGAACTATGATGAGTGTACACATGGCGGGCCTTACGGTAACATGAGGGAACTGTGCCTGCAATATATGCAAGTCCGAGTTGGTCAGCGCCTAACCCAGCACCACTACCTTCACTATGCATATAGCAAGCCCTCCCTTACCATTACTCACACACACACACACACACACACACACACACACACACACACACACACGTCCTGTGAGAGATGATACGCTTTTAAAGAAAGGAAGTCATATGTAAGGAAACTTAGATCACGAAAGAAGGAGCCGAGAGAGAGAGAGAGAGAGAGAGAGAGAGAGAGAGAGAGAGAGAGAGAGAGAGAGAGAGAGAGAGAGAGAGAGAGAGAGATTATTTTCGACAGAAGAGAAGGCTGGGAGGGTTGTGTCTACGTGGAGTGCTGGAAAAGATGATTTAATAGTGCACGACAGAGGGTGGTGGTGCTGAGAGGGAGACTCGTGCAGTGGACAACATCTCACGTCAACACACACGACTCATGCATGGGTTCAGGTTACCTGTGACACCTGTACTGGAAGCTTCTGTCTGGCAACACAGCTCTTCATGCTCCATGTAAATACCTCTCACCCTTGTGGATCATTCCAAGGTCATAACTCTCATCCTTGTGGATCATTCCAAGGTCATAACTCTCATCCTTGTGGATCATTCCAAGGTCATAACTCTCATCCTTGTGGATCATTCCAAGGTCATAACTCTCATCCTTGTGGATCATTCCAAGGTCATAACTCTCATCCTTGTGGATCATTCCAAGGTCATAACTCTCACCCTTGTGGATCATTCCAAGGTCATAACTCTCACCCTTGTGGATCATTCCAAGGTCATAACTCTCACCCTTGTGGATCATTCCAAGGTCATAACTCTCATCCTTGTGGATCATTCCAAGGTCATAACTCTCATCCTTGTGGATCATTCCAAGGTCATAACTCTCATCCTTGTGGATCATTCCAAGGTCATAACTCTCATCCTTGTGGATCATTCCAAGGTCATAACTCTCACCCTTGTGGATCATTCCAAGGTCATAACTCTCATCCTTGTGGATCATTCCAAGGTCATAACTCTCATCCTTGTGGATCATTCCAAGGTCATAACTCTCATCCTTGTGGATCATTCCAAGGTCATAACTCTCATCCTTGTGGATCATTCCAAGGTCATAACTCTCATCCTTGTGGATCATTCCAAGGTCATAACTCTCATCCTTGTGGATCATTCCAAGGTCATAACTCTCATCCTTGTGGATCATTCCAAGGTCATAACTCTCATCCTTGTGGATCATTCCAAGGTCATAACTCTCACCCTTGTGGATCATTCCAAGGTCATAAGACGGAAGCAAAAACTGACGAGGTTTGCCTGAACTTACAAGGGGACTTGACCAAACCCCTGCAGCTGGTAAGATACATGGCTAATCAAATGCAACCATCTAAAGTAATGAGGAGGAAGACTAGGAAACAAGACTTCTATATGAATATAACCAGCAGGATACATGTATGTGTGAGGAGCACCAGTCCCATCCTAGCTAGCTAGCTTAGCAACCTGTCTGCTGCCAACCACGAGAATACCATGTAAACATCAACATGATGAAGATAATGTTAAGCCACCTGATCACATCAACATGCTCAACTAATAATCCCAAGCAAATTTCTCGACGTCTCTTGTTAAGAGGAACCACATCAGTTAATGTTGTTAAGAGGAACCACATCAGTTAATGTTGTTAAGAGGAATCACATCAGTTAATGTTGTTAAGAGGAATCACATCAGTTAATGTTGTTAAGAGGAATCACATCAGTTAATGTTGTTAAGAGGAATCACATCAGTTAATGTTGTTAAGAGGAATCACATCAGTTAATGTTGTTAAGAGGAATCACATCAGTTAATGTTGTTAAGAGGAATCACATCAGTTAATGTTGTTAAGAGGAATCACATCAGTTAATGTTGTTAACAGGAATCACATCAGTTAATGTTGTTAAGAGGAATCACATCAGTTAATGTTGTTAAGAGGAATCACATCAGTTAATGTTGTTAACAGGAATCACATCAGTTAATGTTGTTAAGAGGAATCACATCAGTTAATGTTGTTAAGAGGAATCACATCAGTTAATGTTGTTAAGAGGAATCACATCAGTTAATGTTGTTAAGAGGAATCACATCAGTTAATGTTGTTAAGAGGAACCACATCAGTTAATGTTGTTAAGAGGAATCACATCAGTTAATGTTGTTAAGAGGAACCACATCAGTTAATGTTGTTAAGAGGAATCACATCAGTTAATGTTGTTAAGAGGAACCACATCAGTTAATGTTGTTAAGAGGAACCACATCAGTTAATGTTGTTAAGAGGAATCACATCAGTTAATGATGTTAAGAGGAACCACATCAGTTAATGTTGAAGTAATCATCACAGTATTGTGCCACACATTAACCAATCAGGAATTCTAATTTCAAAACTGTTTTCCAATCAAGTTGTATCGTTACTATACGTCCATATGAAACACAGTGTACAGATGAGACACAGCTAGACTGAGGCACAGCCTCCAAGGTGTAAGATATAACATCACCACCAGACTGAACACTCGACTCTGGTACAAAAACAGGCTTGTAACTTGAGCCATGCTACGTGTAAGTGATGCCATATCACGTAAGTGAACCCTGCATTATATAAATGATTCTCGTAATGTATAAATGATGAGGGTGCCTGACCAGTGTATCATGCTGTGTAAGGTATTAGCATGGTAGCGAGGGTGGGTGAGGTAGCAGTATATGGGTGGCCACACACACACTATTCCCCCAGTCTGTAACAAGGACGTCACAACTTCCTACATCTTCAAACCTCAAGAAAATGAAGATAAAGAAGAGAGGAAATGGAGACGATGAAAGAAGACAGCAGGAGGAAGAGAGAAGAGATTAGTGTGAGAGATGAGGAAGATGGCGAGCAGAGGTGCACGTGCTATGTTGAACACGTGGTAAGTACCGCCTTCTTCATGATGCGAAACTGATCCAGGGGCGACACGTGACCTGATCAGGAGACAAAGTGAAGATGGACGGACGTACACACACCACATGCACGAGGAGGAGGAGGAGGAGGCGGTGGCTGGGACATGGGTCATTATGACTTCTGCAGTCACGGTTATAAAACAATCGACCAAGCTAATGGAGCAGCCAGCCACACAAAGGTCGGAGGTGGCCATCATGAGGCAAGCGACCAAGGTGAACACTACCTCATCACACGTCGGCCCACCTGGTGCAGGATGGGACAACCTACCACACTCTGGGACAACCTGTTACACCCTGGGACAACCTGCTACACCCTGGGACAACCTACCACACTCTGGGACAACCTGCTACACCCTGGGACAACCTGCTACACCCTGGGACAACCTACCACACCCTGGGACAACCTGCTACACCCTGGGACAACCTACCACACTCTGGGACAACCTGCTACACCCTGGGACAACCTGCTACACCCTGGGACAACCTACCACACCCTGGGACAACCTGCTACACCCTGGGACAACCTACCACACTCTGGGACAACCTGTTACACCCTGGGACAACCTGCTACACCCTGGGACAACCTGCCACACTCTGGGACAACCTGTTACACCCTGGGACAACCTGTTACACCCTGGGACAACCTGCCACACCCTGGGACAACCTGCTACACCCTGGGACAACCTGCCACACCCTGGGACATCCTACCACACCCCGTGTCAACCTGCTACACCCTTGGACAACCTACCACACCCTTGGACAACCTACCACACCCTGGGACAACCTACCACACCCTGGGACAACCTACCACACCCTGGGACAACCTGCTACACCCTGGGACAACCTACCACACCCTGGGACATCCTACCACACCCTGGGACAACCTACCACACTCTGGGACAACCTACCACACCCTGGGACAACCTACCACACCCTGGGACAACCTACCACACCCTGGGACAACCTACCACACCCTGGGACAACCTGCCACACCCTGGGACATCCTACCACACCCTGTGTCAACCTGCTACACCCTGGGACAACCTACCACACCCTGGGACAACCTACCACACCCTGAGACAACCTACCACAACCTGGGACAACCTGCTACACTCTGGGACAACCTACGACACCCTGGGACAACCTGCTACACTCTGGGACAACCTACCACACCCTGGGACAACCTACCACACCCTGGGACAACCTGCTACACCCTGGGACAACCTGCTACACCCTGGGACAACCTACCACACCCTGGGACAACCTACCACACCCTGGGACAACCTGCTACACCCTGGGACAACCTGCTACACCCTGGGACAACCTACCACACCCTGGGACAACCTGCTACACCCTGGGACAACCTGCTACACCCTGGGACAACCTACCACACCCTGGGACAACCTACCACACCCTGGGACAACCTGCTACACCCTGGGACAACCTGCTACACCCTGGGACAACCTACCACACCCTGGGACATCCTACCACACCCTGTGTCAACCTGCTACACCCTGGGACAACCTACCACACCCTGGGACAACCTACCACAACCTGGGACAACCTACCACAACTTGGGACAACCTGCTACACCTGGGACAACCTACCACACCCTGGGACAAATGCTACACACCCTGGGCAACCTGCTACACCTGGGACAACCTACCACACCCTGGGACAAACTGCTACACCCTGGGACAACCTACCACACCCTGGAAGACTTAAATTTGCAATCTGATCTGCGGAGTCATGAACTGAGTTGTCATATCTGCAGGTTGTCAGTAATCTGAGATAGATCTGCAGTTTAATTTTGCAGATGTCATGTAATCTGCAGGTTGTCATGTAATCTGCAGGTTGTCATGTAATCTGCAGGTTGTCATGTAATCTGCAGGTTGTCATGTTGTTCGTCTGCAGCGTCCTGGTCACAACACATCATCATGCATCACATGTGTGACCTCTGACGGGAGACAACCTTCACGGCCAGCAGGTCAGGGCTTGCCACCTTCCACCTTAATAACCAAAGCTCCACCTCCTTCAGGTGTCACCAGGTGGACTTCCATCATCGCCAGCCGGTCACTTGTCGTGTTCCCGCCTCCTCGGCTTACCTGAACAAATGGCAAGTGTTGTATCAGTAACAAGAACCACCTTCCTGAGCTAACCCGGCCCTCTCATGTACCCCCATGCATAACCCAAGACAAACCAGTCAAGTAGTCGACTTGCCTCACACTACAAATACACCTCTCTGATGCCTGAAGTTTGGGTCATGTGCATCCAAACACAAGAAGCCCTTGGGGCGCCTCCTTCGTCAGTATCAATCCACCATGTGATTCTTAACATTTCATATTTCTAGCAGGTCTCTATGGTGTCTTATCTTCAACATCATCTTCAGCAGGACTAACATGAGCCATCGCCACAGCCAGTGTCGAAACTAACATGAGCCATCGCCACAGCCAGTGTCGAAAACCAGCCTGAACTAGATGGTGTCAGCGTCCTACATGTCAGCCAGACGCTTGTCTCCTCTTGTACATACATGTTCACCACCACCACCACACGACTCCTACATACTCACCACCACCACACGACTCCTACATACTCACCATCACCACACGACTCCTACATACTCACCACCACCACACGACTCCTACATACTCACCACCACCACACGACTCCTACATACTCACCACCACCACACGACTCCTACATACTCACCACCACCACACGACTCCTACATACTCACCACCACCACACGACTCCTACATACTCACCATCACCACACGACTCCTACATACTCACCATCACCACACGACTCCTACATACTCACCATCACCACACGACCTCATTACTGTACCTATCATTACTGTACCTATCATTACTGTACCTATCATTACTGTACCTATCATTACTGTACCTATCATTACTGTACCTATCATTACTGTACCTATCATTACTGTACCTATCATTACTGTACCTATCATTACTGTACCTATCATCACTGTACCTATCATTACTGTACCTATCATCACTGTACCTATCATCACTGTACCTATCATCACTGTACCTATCATCACTGTACCTATCATTACTGTACCTATCATTACTGTACCTATCATTACTGTACCTATCATCACTGTACCTATCACTGTACCTATCATCACTGTACCTATCATCACTGTACCTATCATTACTGTACCTATCATTACTGTACCTATCATTACTGTACCTATCATTACTGTACCTATCATCACTGTACCTATCATCACTGTACCTATCATCACTGTACCTATCATTACTGTACCTATCATTACTGTACCTATCATTACTGTACCTATCATTACTGTACCTATCATTACTGTACCTATCATTACTGTACCTATCATTACTGTACCTATCATTACTGTACCTATCATCACTGTACCTATCATCACTGTACCTATCATTACTGTACCTATCATTACTGTACCTATCATTACTGTACCTATCATTACTGTACCTATCATTACTGTACCTATCATCACTGTACCTATCATCACTGTACCTATCATCACTGTACCTATCATTACTGTACCTATCATTACTGTACCTATCATTACTGTACCTATCATTACTGTACCTATCATTACTGTACCTATCATTACTGTACCTATCATTACTGTACCTATCATTACTGTACCTATCATTACTGTACCTATCATTACTGTACCTATCATTACTGTACCTATCATTACTGTACCTAG